>NW_025110166.1:1227718-1255591 GCF_011392965.1 Frieseomelitta varia | reverse complement strand
AAATGACTGTTTTATAATTTTTGTTAGATATTTCATAGATATAAAACAGTGTATTTCTAAAAATTTAAATGGTCTCAATGCATAAATAAAGAGGAGCTCTGTCATGTGATTCTTTCATTCTTTTACTTCAATGTCTCTGATCCAAATTTAATGCTTATAAAAGCAACAAATACAGAAGAGTATAGATTTACACTAAATTGCTAACTACAGATTTCTTGTTATCATTAATATTAATACCAGAGTGGTCAAAATGACTGTTTTATAATTTTTGTTAGATATTTTATAGATATAAAAACAGTGTATTTCTAAAAATTTAAATGATGTTTCATGGTCTCAATAAAGAGCTCTGTCATATGATTCCCTCATTCTTTTACTTCAATATCTCTAATCCAAATTCGACACTTTAGTCGTTGATAATTCTAGTTCATCATACATTTGTACATACAATATATTTTAATTATGAATCAGTTTGAGAATAATTGAACGTACAAGAGATAACCAAATAATAAAAACCCACTTCTTTCACTGAAAGAAACCATCATCACTCGTTAGATAATCTGATTCGTTCGAGCGCAAACAAATAAAAAAAGTCAGATGACACACGTGAACATGAACGTGCAGGTTTCATTTTCCCGCCAAGCAACCGGAGAGTTGCAAAGTCGTCGGCGCGTGTTGCCGGCTGCCGTGAATTTCCCGTCAGAAATGCGCGAGAGAGAGAGAGAAACTCTGTAATCGGGACTGGTGTCTCTCGGCCCGGTTCCAAACCCACCGGCGGGTAGGACAGAGAAGGGGCCAGAGAAAGATTTCTACACCCCCGCGGGAAATTCATGGGATAAGCTGGATAGGAACTCGTCCGCATGAAATATCCTTTCAATAAGCCCCGGTGATCCGTCGGTCGCTTGCCACGGCAGCCGACATTTTATTGCGCGGCTACACGCCCCCGTGTTCGAAAGAGGGACTCGATGCGGGAAACGATGTAAGCAGCGGATCCAGAGGGATGGAATCGCTCTTCTTCTTCCTTCTTCTTTCCACGACCTGCTCCTCACCTTGTCCCCGCGCTGCCTCTCGTCTTTTCCCACTTGTCTCTTTCGCAGATGTACGCCACGAAGTAGCTAACGGAAATGCCTCTCTTATTTGTACCGATCGAGTGAAATGCTACGCGTCCCTCCGCGACAAAGGCTCTCCGGCGAGAGCGAAATTCATGAAATCATTGTACAGGGTGTCCATAAAGTTTCTTTACGAGTTTAAACATTTATTACAGAGGCAAATGAGAAGACAGATAGGTGGAAGTTATTACAAAATGAGACGTGTATATTTAAGTTTTTTTCTACCTTATTTACTATACCTTTATATGGGCATCACGAAACACGGTACTCGATTGTTTACAGGATTGAAAGATCGTGTGAATTGTGTGAATTACAAAGAACTTATAACTTCTTGTATTATGTAAATTAGTAAGTTTTTATGGAATTATAGAAATAATGTATATTTCTATAATATATTTGATATATAATTATATAATAGAATATATTTTATAACAGAATAATATATATATATAAACTATATTAACTATATTAACTAATTATATAATAGAATATATTTTATAATAGAATAATATATATTTCTATAGTAGATTATAGAAATTAGAATTGTAATATTATATTTCATACTCCATTACAAAACATTTCTAGTTTTCTTACTTTAATATCTCTGATGAAAATTTTATGCTTCAATTGTCAGTTCTAGTGTCTAAATCATTTTGTAATATCATTTTGCAGAGTAATTGTAATGTAATTAATATGTATTTAATAAATTTATATGGAATTATAGAAATAATATATATTTCTACAATATATTTAATATATTATAATTATATAACAGAATAATATATATATATCTATTAACTATATATTAATTATATAATAGAATATATTTTATAATAGAATAATATATATTTCTATAGTAGATTATAGAAATTAGAATTGTAACATTATATTTCATACTCCATTACAAAACATTTCTAGTTTTCTTACTTTAATATCTCTGATGAAAATTTTATGCTTCAATTGTCAGTTCTAGTGTCTAAATCATTTTGTAATATCATTTTGCAGAGTAATTGTAATGTAATTAATATGTATTTAATAAATTTATATGGAATTATAGAAATAATGTATATTTCTATAATATATTTAATATATAATTATATAATAGAATATATTTTATAACAGAATAAAATATATATATATGTATATATATATATATATATATATATATATATATAAACTAATTATATAATAAAATATATTTTATAATAGGATAATATATATTTCTATAGTAGATAGAAATTAGAATTGTAACATTATATTTTTATATTCCATTACAAAACATTTCTAGTTTTCTTACTTTAATATCTCTGATGAAAATTTTATGCTTCAGTCGTCACTAATTCTAGTGTCTAAATCGTAACATTTTGTAATATCATTTTGCAGAGTAATTATAATGTAATTAATATGTATTTAATAAATTTATATGGAATTATAGAAATAATATATATTTCTACAATATATTTAATATATTATAATTATATAACAGAATAATATATATATATATCTATTAACTATATATTAACTAATTATATAATAGAATAATATACATTTCTATAGTAGATTATAAAAATTAGAATTGTAACGTTACATTTTATACATTTCTAGTTTTCTTACTCTAATATCTCTGATGAAAATTTTATGCTTCAGTCGTCAGTAGTTCTAGTGTCTGAATCGTAACATTTTTTAAATATCATTTTGCAGAGTAATTTATCAAATCAGTGCAAAAATATGTTACAGTAATGTTTGCACATGCTTAGCAAAGTGCTGTACACGCCATGCTAAATAAATATCAGACGTTACCCAACCATCGTACAAGGATAGGTTTTCCATCGTAGCTTTTATAACCCATTTCATGATGCATAAATTATTAGCTATACGTAGCAAAGCAACTTATCCAAGAAGATTGCGGCAAAAGAAGATCCGAGGTAAAGTTTCAAGGAGAAGAGAGAAGTTTTACTTTCCTTGTGCTTGCTTCTCTATTACCATCCAACTTCTCTCTTCTTTATGCGGACTCAACGTACACCCTCTTTGAATATATTAGTTCTTGCCAGACTTCTGGCATGCGATTTTACGCGCGACTTAACGAAAAAAAAAAAAAAAAACGAAAAGAGAAACCTAACAACGAGGTACAATTCAAATTCGCAGAAACGCGAGCCACTTCGTCCTATTTATTCTTTATTTTTATCCTCGTTTTGTCGTACCTGACTATTATTTTCTTTGCGACGATAATTTTTGCAGATGATTGTAAATTAGAGTGAATTTTACTTGCATCATGCAGTCAAGTAGACCGACCAAGAGTTTATGCAGTTTTACGTGCAAATGTATGCCGGAAATGTAGAATAAGTAATATGTGTTTCCGGTTTCGAGGGAGGTGATTTCGAAAATTCGTTTGACACGTGTGTACACTACGTCCTGTATAAATAATTGACCGCCTAATGCAGTTCCGTCGAAAAGTTGGAATTTGTTACTAACAGTTACGATATTAATTTTCGACATCAAAGCATTTTCAGCTTTGCCGAAATTTAATTTGAAACATGGAGTATATCTGCGTCAGTCGAGTTTCATATACATTTCACGTGAAATTCATATTAACAAAATTTATAGAAACTCTTTCAATGAGACTGGAAACACAAATTTCAATCGTTCTAATATTTCAATATTTGATTTTTAAGTGGACTATTGGGATCATTGCAGCCTCCTCTAATTTTAAATTAATAATTAATAATTATTTATATAACTCCCTAATTTCTCCAAATCTTTCTAATGATACAAATGAAATTCTATTTCCATATATCTGTTTCGTGCAAATTGAACTATCAAACTAGAATTGAAAATCTACTTGAGAGTCAAAGAAATTTAGTTAAATTGTCTCCGTATAATAAAATTGACCCATTAATATGGCTATTTGAAATTTCTTACAAAATTTCATTATGAAAAGAAGATTTTAAGTGAATGGCATACGTTTGAAAATAATCGTGTTATGTATTTATTGTTGATTATTAGAGGTAGACTATGCGACTGTAATATTTGTCAAAAGTATTCTTTAGACAATTGATTCTTTAGACAATCATTTGTTAATTTAATTTAATATTATTTAATATTAACAATGTATCATTCAATATTATTTAATATTTAATATAATTTATTATTATTTAATATTTAATATAATTTAATATTATTTAATATTATTTAATACTAACAATATATCGGTTGTTAATATTGCATTATTTTCAATAAAACAAATATACATATGTACAGTATTACTTATTTGCAAAGATTTATATTTACTTAAAATGATTAGCTTTTAAACGTTAAAGTACCAGACGTAGAAATAATTCAAAGTTCGTCATCTGGAAATTTCATCGACAGACAATAACAGCAGTGCATTTCTTTACAGTACAGCGAGTTGATCTTCAGCCATCTTCTCTAGCTATTGCTTTTTCATTTATATTAATTAGTTACCCTATTAATTATATAATATTATATATAATCATATATATAATTATATAATCAATTAAATTCGAATTAGATTCATTTGAATTGTATATATTGCACAGTATAATAATATCAGGCTGTTGAAATACTTACGCACGAGTATCGTACACAACTATTTTACATATTTCGGAAATAATCTAGTACTATATTAAAAGAGAATTTCAAGAACTAAAAAGTAAAAATTATTTTTAATAGTAATGTTTGACCACTGTTCCTTAAAGTCAATTTTTCTTCATTATCCTTATTGTATGTTTCATAATCTCGTAAATTTATAATATTTTTCATTTTTTTCATTTTTTAATGATTTTGAAATACATGTCTTCAATGATACATTCGCGAAAAGGATGGTTCTATGTGAAGAAAGTATAGTTTTCTTCACAAGAACATTTATTTTAAATATTTGCCTGGTCGTATGGATTTATCATAATCAGTTGGCATAACGAATACCCATCTCTATGTATTTCGAATTTATATTTGTTATACTGGATAAGGGAAACACAATAGAATAGAATTTAAATACTTACGTAGTAAATATTTTAATACTCTAGTACTTTAATATTTTATTACTTTATATATATATAAATTTTTTACTACTTATAGAAATTTAACATAAATAGTAGGAAATATTTTCAACAATTTATATAAATTTATGTAAGTAATTAAATATTATATTATATAACTAATAAAGTAATAAAATAAAGTTTTAAATTTACTTTTAAATTTTATTACTTTATTAATTAAATAAAATTTTATTACTTTATTATTTAAATAAAATTTTATTACTTTATTACTTATATAATATAATATTTACTTACTTATATAAATTTATATAAATTGTTGAAAATATTTCCTACTCTTTGTATTAAATTTCTATAAGTACATTTAAAAATATATTTCATAATATAATTTATCCTTCCATTTCCTCAATATCGCGGTCAATCATAATATTATAATATTATATATTAAATATTTACAACGTATTTCAGTATAATCATAATATATAATTTGCAATTTTATAAATTGTACGAAATTACGAAACTCAAAATGCAAAGCTCAAGTAGAGACAAGGCGAATATTTAAAGTATATCTTCCAATGAACAAAGCCTCGTATGAACAAATTTTGTTCTACATCTTCAGCGTCTCCTCTCTGCGGACGCTTTGTAGATACGCGTTCAAATTAGACGTTGCGAAATAAGTTTCATCAGCAGAAATATCCCGCGAGGTATTATAAATAGATGTTCTACGAAGCACGTTATTAGATTAAAACCCTCATTAAGTCTAACTCTAATTAAGAGACGCTCTTTGCAATATACGCTCGAGCGTACGAGAAATCTACTTAACGGCAGGCAGCGAGTAGTGCCTCTAGGTTACGTAGGGTACTTCAATTACACATTCAATTGAAACCCCCTCCGTTATATCTGGTATTAACGAATTAAAATACTTTCCTGCTCGATTACTCGACATCGATCGGCGGAATCACGGTGCACGATGAAATTATAGAAAGATGGGGGGGGGAAAAAAAAAAAAGAAGAAGAAACGAGATCAAAAGGCAAAAATACTTCCGGACGACCTTTCATCTTCGTCCCCTTTGTACGCGCCGCCTTTCCAATTTCCCTCAAAGTAGACCAATTGTCTCCTGACGGGGCGTTATTAAATCTTTTGAAGTTCCTCGTCGTGAATTTTTCTTAAGAGCCAAATAGTTCGAGATCCCCTTTGACGGCGAATATCGTCGAGCCGCTAATTTTAATGCGCACCTACATTCTGCCTTTTCTATTATTGATTCTTGGATACATAGAACTGAACGGTGTCTATGTTTGCCATGGTGTTCAAATATATAGTGGAACGTTTATAAGAACACTTTCTGTCTAGGTTCTGATTATAATTATTGTAATTGTTATAATATGGTTTATTAATGTCATTAATATCAATATTTTATTATATTTACTATAATAAAATGTAATAAAGTATAATATATATAATAAAGGAATAATATTACTACCAATAATATTTTATTATATATATAATATAATAGAGTAACATATAATACTATTATAATAATATTAATATTAATAATAATATTAATATAATAATATTAATATAATAATATTAAGTAATAATATATAATATAACATGTATATTATTGTAATTATAATTGTATTATTACCTATAATTATACCTATAATTTCTTTCTCTAGTTCAAAATTTTTCTTTATATTGAAATTCTTTTATGTATTTGGACTTTCGTGACTGACTGTATATAATTACATTACTATTTTTCCAATATTGTCAAAAACACTTGCGTATTTTTAATAAAAATTAAATTCATTAACTAGTTTGGTAATTCTAATGTTATAATTCTAATATTAGTTCATCGAATCATAAAATCATGAACACATGTAATCATTATTGTCCAGATATTAATGTTGTCACAAACACTTGCAGATTTTTAATAATTACAAAAAAAATAATTGCAGAAAGTTTAGTTGGACTAGTTCTAATTTAATGTTAAATTATCTTAAATACTTAATATTAAGTATCAATACTTAAGTAAGTATCAATACTTAAGTAATTATCAATGCTTAAGTAAGTATCAAAACTTAAGTAATTATCAATACTTAAGGATATTATCAATACTTAAGTAAGTATCAATATTTAAGGATATTATCAATACTTAAGTAATTATCAATACTTAAGTAAATATCAATACTTAGGTAATTATCAATACTTAAGTAAGTACTATCACAAAATAATATTACAATACTACTAAGTCTTCAATATTAAATGAATACATATGATATAATAAATGAATAAATGCCTGTAAGATATTTAAATTTCTTATTTTTCTATAAATATTTGATATGTATTTATATTTATATATTTGTGTTTAACTATAAACATAGTAATAATTCTATTGTACTACTATACTATAAGCTGCAAACACAGCTTATTTGAAAATGTTCTAAATTTCCGATATTTCAAAAAAATTGATATTTAAATTGTTGTAATTTCGCGATAGGCATGATTCTGGACTCATTTTCCACAGAAATATTTTCATATCACGCAAGAAGAAAATCGTGCGGGAAAGCAAAGAGGTTTTTCCTGCAAAATACTTCAAATTCAAATTTCTCGAAACATTGAAAATATTTTTTCCACAATTGTCCACCACCAGTCTGAAGACTTGAAGCCTTCCCTTTATATTATAACAACCCTCTGAAACTTGCTGCATGATCTTTCTCCGCTGAGTTATTGAACTTTGAATATCAGGATTAAACGAGAAAAATTCAAGGAATTTCAAGACTCCCTATCGAATTTCCCTCGATTTCAGATATACATCACGCACATACATAATCTCTAAAGTGCCTCAGCGCTCCTTGCGTTTATTTACATATATATATATATATATATATATATATATATATATATATTTGCATCGCGAATATTTTCATTTCACAAAGTGACAGTTTCGTTTCCAATGGAACCCCGTTTCCCTCTGTTAAGGCTGCAATAATCCGAAATTTTAATACATCGAGCGGGCACTTTTATCGCAGCCCTCTAACAAGAATATTTTTATGGAACGGAATTTTTCGGAGGAAGGGAAATATACCTCCTTCCTTCGTATCCCGGTGGAGCGTCTTTCGCTTCGGGGAAGTTCTGCCGTGGGCCAATTGTCTCTCGAGGGATATATTAGCTCTTTTGAGGCTCTCCAGCCTGATAACGCGCGGGAAAACGAGGCTTTAGGATGCTTCTCTGGGTCCTTATACGTCTCCTTCGGGGGAGGACGAGGCTGCAGATTTTACATCCGTTCGCTCGAGTAAACACAGCATCCATCCTTGCACCCTCGTCCACCCGTCCCCCGTTTCCATGTCGATTTCGACGCACAAAGGACGATCTTGGAATTGAACAAGAACCTGGGCCTGGCTCTTTGCGGCCAAATGCTCCATTCACGCACTGAGATAAGAAATTTCTTCGCGCGTTCACACATTACGTCGCGTGTAAATATTTCATTTCACGATCTCGGTGATATTTTCAAGGTTTCGCATTTCTTACAATAACGAATTTGATGATTTTCGTAAGGAATTGCACGCTTTACATTCAGTAATTTATTTCGTTGAGTTGTAACATCGAGTTACGATCGTTGTGGCTTCGATTTGAGAGACAGTGCAAATTGTAGTCCTGCGGTACGTGAATTTGAATTTTCAATTTCAATTCTTCGAATTGAAGATTAATAAATACAAATTGTATATAACGATGATTTACGTCTGACGATGCTTTACGTGATGTAACATGTTGAAATGATTAACATTTCACTGAAGACTGAGAAGGAAATCGTAAAGGATTGACCCTTTGTGGCAACTGATTGGGCGGACCATAACGAACGACCGAACCGTGTACAATAATTCGTCGCTTTCTTTTTCTTTTGAACTCGTCGGTATGATGTCACTGGATAAAAAATTATTAAGAAGCAATAAAGTGATTAATAATAAGCAATTTATAATTTTCTCTAGAAATTTTATATATTTAACTTTTATATATTTTACTTTTTTACTACCTTTTATTATATATTTATTGTATTAGTATATGTTTATTTTTTATTGTATACATTTTTTGTATATTTTACTATTTTTTATTATATATTTTTATTATTTTTTATATTTTTTATATTTTCTGTATATTTTACTATTTTTATTATATATTTATTTTTTATTATACATTTATTATATTATTATATTTATTTTTTATTGTACATTTATTATATTATTATATTTATTTTTTATTATACATATATTATATTATTATATTTATTTTTTATTATACATTTATTATATTATTATATTTATTTTTATTATACATTTATTATATTATTATATTATTATTTTTTTATTATATATTTATTTTTTATTATACATTTATTATATTATCATATATTTATTTTTTATTATACATTTATTATATTANTACATTTATTATATTATTATATATTTAAATTTTATTGTATATTTTTATTATTTTTTATTATATATATTTTTTATATATTTTACTATTTTTTATTATACATTTATTATATTATTATATATTTAAATTTTATTGTATATTTTTATTATTTTTTATTATATATATTTTTTATATATTTTACTATTTTTTATTATACATTTATTATATTATTATATATTTAAATTTTATTGTATATTTTTATTATTTTTTATTATATATATTTTTTATATATTTTGCTATTTTTTATTATACATTTATTATATTATTATATATTTATTTTTTATTATATTTTTTGTATATTTTACTATTTTTTATTACATAATATATTTTTATTATTTCTTATTATATATACTTTTTGTATATTTCTTTTTATATATTTAACTTTTAGAGACTCGAATGATCTTTAAGTAAAGTATATAAATAGAAGATTGTTTTCCTGAATGTATTATCAACTTTTTCACTTTTTGCTTTCACTTTAATCTCCTTCCTAATTTATATTATACTTCAGTTCTAACGTTGATCTTCATTTGGATGCATGCGATTTAATATCTCTGAGGGAAAGTTCTTGTTTATCGTCCATCGATCATTTTTCTCCCTGTCAGTTCCAATATTGGAAACTCCGCTGCACTAGCTCTCCAAACATCGGCAAACTCAAAATAAACTCCCGAACAGAAACGTAAACATCGTTCCTCGCATAACGATGCATATATCAATGTTTAAATACCACGATAGCGATAAAGTCGGCGCCACGGGCGCTGCAAATTGAACAGCGTTTTTTAATTTAATGCGCCAATAAATCACGTCCTCGTGTTTGCCGCGTATTTGTACAGAAATTATCGCGCACGAATGTGTCGCTAGCAGCGGAACAAACTAAATCGAGCATGCTAAATCTGTACTCGTACCGCGGCATAAAATACCAAGCAGATCCCCGTAGATCCTCGAACGTGTGTACAAAGAACGGCTACGGGGGTAAAAAACCGAGCGTGGAATATTTGAAATCGTTGGCGCGCTGCGTTTCTCTTTTTTTCCCTACCCGTTCAACCTTTTTTTTTTTTTTCCGCCGAATTCGCGAACAGCGAATTTACATGCGCGGAACGGCCAATAAATCCGGCGAAATATCGAGAATTACCCGCCGTTCCTCCGCGAGCATTCCCTGCCAGTATTTCAGCTTTCTTTCTATCCGTGGACCGTGCGTTTATCGTGCTTCTTCTCGTCTCCCTTATCTCGCCGCTTTTCAACCTCGTTCTGCTCTAATATCTCGCCGCGAAAAGAGGAGGGGGGACGGAACCCTCTTTGAAAATTTTTTCCCCGCAGGCTAAGCGGCAATTTCACACGAGGCTGGCGAGGAACCGGGGATCGATCCGTACCGAATACGTAGCCAGATGCGTATTTCGCAAACTTTCTGCGAGTGTCGTGTTGCTAATTTAAAAAACACAAAAAGTCTTGCGCTGGAATGGCGCACGCTTGATAATTTTATTTTGCCTCAAATTGCAACATTTTCTCAGTTTTAAGTGTATTTAAATAGGCAAAACGAATAATAAGTTTGTTACTTTTTAATAATTTCTATCCGACGAGTTTAGAAAAGGAAAGGAACGCGACGAATTATTGTATACGGTATTCGGTCGCTCGTTATGGTCCGCGAACCAGTTGCCAGCGCAAGGGGTTAAGTAAAAAAAAAAGAAAAAAAAAAGAAAAAAACCAAGGAGAATTAGAGATTGTGAGATTTAGTGTGTATAACAGATTAAAGTGAAATTTTCTATAGTTTTTTTTTTTTTTTTTTTTTTTTTTTTTAACCATTTGGAATAACATGTCTCGTGTATCAGCGACAATCAGGGATCGAAAAAGTGATGTTTTAAATAAGTTCTATTTGAAACAGATCGTAGAACATTTTAGTAAATGTTTTTAGAAATGAAACTTTCAGACAGAACGGAACTTGTAAAAGTAAAAATTTTTCTGTCGTAGGAATAGATAATTTGTTGAAAAAGTTCTCAATATTCTCTCGAATAGCACTCGAATGAAACTGGATTTTTGATTAAATGTAATAACTTTATTATACAGATTCTAAAATATTTATTCCATTCTGAAACACTGTTCACAAGAAAAAGATATTATATCTAAATTTTCCCATTCTCATATTTGATAAATTGACAAAATTGTCGATGATTTTTAACAAATATATCACAGACCTTATATTCGTTTTAAAACGTGAAGCTTCTGTACTATTGCATTTGTTTCTTTTTTTTTATGTTATTTTTAAAGAGATTAAGTAATACTTTTCTCTCGGAGATGCTGTATCTTTTCTGTCAAAATTCAAACATCTTTATGGACGTTGATAGAACATTTTTCACAAGTAAATTTACAACAATCTTGCAGATTAAGATCTTCCCTTTTAACGATTTCTTAAAATTTGTTGTGCGATTTTGTTTTTCTTTTTTCATAGAGTTAAGAAGAGTTCAAAATATCGATAATTTTTCATTTGCATACAGAAACTGTCTGAAGCGACTATATACAAGCTGCTAAAAATACAGGACAGAAAAAGTATATTTTAAAATATTAAGAATTAATTGGGAGAAATTAAGTAGGAAACGTTATGTAAACTAGGTACTATACATAAATATGTAGGTACTTTCTTATGCAACCAAAGAAATCTCTTCACGGAAATTTTATTTTAGATTAAGCTTGCACCTTGTGATAAACTACCCTAATTTGAATATTTCTACAGGGAAAAGCACTTAAAATTCAGTTCTCTTAGATTCGTATCATTTGTCTCATAAGAAATGAATAGAGGGGTTTCACTGCAAGTATAATATTGTATGTAAGAGTTTTAATACGATATCAATTAAATTCCACTAAAAATTATAATTATCAGAATAATTATTGAATGTTTATAGATATTTTAAATATTATTATTATCAGAATAATTATTGAATGTTTATAGATATTTTAAATATTATAATTATCAAAATAATTATTGAATGTTTATAGATATTTTAAATATTATAATTATCAGAATAATTATTGAATGTTTATAGATATTTTAAATATTACAGGAACAGTTTTTATATTAAAAATAACAAAAGTAACGAAATACAATATGTATCCAATTAGATTGTGTGTTATTTTTGTGTAAATTCTTATTTTTATAAATCTAATTAAACAAACAGAATCTAAAGTAAAAATTTAGCGTATTTTGTGTATTTCGTGTTGCGTATCTGCAATTATTAAGTTACAATTTATAAATAAGAATTTAAAATTAATTAACATTAAAGGAAAATGTTGTTTCTCAGTTATTTAATTTCAATGATTTATAAATGAATATATATTATTTTATCACTATTAGTATATAGTATACATACTGTAACAAAATTATATTAATATTATTATATAATATGAATATATATTATTTTATGATTAATATTATTATCGATTTATGCTTTTTACATAATTTTATAGTTAACATTCCTATTGCCAAAAATAACATCAAATAAATCACTGTAAAATTAATTTTTTTCTTCAGCATATGTTTAACCTGCAAATGATCCAAATATCATAAAACGAATAACTTTTAATAGTTAATAATAATAAATATAATAAATAATATAAAAATAATAATAATAAGGTTAAACATTAAAATCATACGAACTATACTTAAATCGGAAAGGAAAAGTAAAGAATGAAAAAATGCTATTATGTAAAAGTAAGCATAACGGATATAGTCATAACTGAATCTGCTGATTCGTGAAATGTAATATCGCAGAGTTCTCATGCTGAGTTGTTTCAGTCATACTTTTATTATATGAAAGAGTACATTTGAAAGAACACAGAGACTCGTTAAATGTATGTAAAATTATTTTTTCATAATTTCGAACAACTCAGAAGCTCATGCGCAATTTTTACTTAGATACGCATAATATTTCTTGTTTACAGAAAACGAAAAGACACGTAATTCTTAATCTTATATACTCAAACTATAATTTATCATAAAAATCATAAATGTTTCATTTTCTTCGAGTTTCGTGAAATTATAAAATCTAGGTGCAAGACTAATATATGTTATTAATTCGTGATTTCCATATTTGTGTTATATTAAAATATACAATGTAATTATATTAAAATTATATTTGTATTAAAATTATATTAAAATTATATTTTATATAAAATTATACTTATATTTAATTATATTAAAATTATATTTGTATTTAATTATATTAAAATTATATTTTAATATATTAAAGTTATAATTAAAATTTTTTAGAAATGTTAATATATCAAAGTTATAATTAAAATATATTAAAACGTAATATTGAATGTAGAATTTAATAATAAGTCGCAAATGAAATGTTGCAGTGGTGCAGAGTTGATTCTCAATAAAGGTCGGGTGGAATAATTTTTCGCAGAAAAAAAAAAAATGTAAAAAAAACTCATCAACACGAATTTTCCGTACAAGCTACTACTACCACAAACTACATTTTTTATTAAATAACAAATTATTCTCAACTACTTCATCCTGCGTCATTAAAAAATTTTAAAAAAGAACGTAGAATAGTGCCTCGTGTATTGATACGTGATTTCAAAGTGCAGAGTTGCACGAAAAAAATATATCCAAAGTAACTTACAAAGTTACTTCTTATAAAAAAAGAAAAAAAAAAATTTCACATGTTGAAACAATTTTCTGTCGAGAATTTTATTCTACCTTTTCTTCTATTTACTCTTCAAGATTACAATCTGCATGAAAGCTTTGATTATCACAGGTCGGTGGAAATTATTGTCGTTGCTGGAAGTTCCCGTGAAAGCACGCAGGTGTCAAAGATAGTTCGATGGATTAGGGTGAAAGCAGAGAAACGTAGGACAGATAAGGCTAGAGGGAAGCAGCAGCCACTGGCAACGTAGCTGAGCGTCTCTCGCAATTATTACTCATGCAGCGTGGCGCTGCTCGCTGCCGTGTAGCATGTCGTGCATTACAGAAATAATTAACCTCGTGTATAATCATTAGGTGGCTACAGGGTCGTCTGTCCCTTTCAGGAAAACACTGCCCTGCTGCAGCTATTCGGCAGCAGACACCGCCGGCTTGGCCAGAAGTTCTGTCCTGGTTAGGGTCGATCCACGGCCCGGAAGCGCGAATTCCGGAAGTTACGCAACCATCGCCGACCTAGAGCCACTGTACGCGAGACCTTGCGGTTCCAGAGCAAGTTACTATGCTTCCAGCCATGTGACGCATCTGAGCCAGGTACGGTGCAAAATCATTTTACGGAAACTTCGGCGAGAGATCGCGTTAAGTATCTGCACGCTCGTTTCGAACTAGAGGAAACGTGAAACTCGCGTCAGACAGTGTCAGAGCAGGCGGACTGCGTACTGTCTCTCGAAAAGTTCGAGCGATTGTATTTCTATCTTGTGGGGAAATGCAACGAATTTTGCTGATTGAATTTTAGGAGGAAAAGATGGACTTTACTTTATTTGCACGTGTACGGTATTAATTCGGCCAAATTGTTTCAATTGTTAATTAATATTCAAATGCACTACGTCGTCGATCGAATGGATTAATTTTTTTCGACAATTGAATTCGTTTGTGATTTATTCAGGTGCAAGTGCAGCAAGTCGGGAAAATTTGAAAAACAAGCAGGAACGTTTAATAATTGATAAAAAAAAAATGTAACTGAAAGAAAACTCAGATAATAACGACTTCCTTCCTTTTGTATTTGTTGTATAATAGTGAAATTGTGTCAAATTCAGAATGAAATTTCTTTAAATAGCTTTCAACCAATTTCTGTCTTTTAATAAAAATAATGTGACCTCACTGCTCATATTATCACGAAAGACTTATCACGTCCTATTCAGATTGAAATTTAGTTTCTTTTATTCGATCATGGTCACTTCAATCTTTTTTATATAGATGTAATAAGCACCAATGGATTATGTGTATATTTCTTTGCGTACTCTTATCCTTTTTTAACTAAAGACTTGAATAAAAACTTGAAAATTTTGTTTCTTTTTCTTTGCTGATTGCTACAAATGATCTAACTAATCGGAAAAAATAAGTAAATATATTCTTCAAGAATATTACCTTGTTATTATTTATCCTCTATTTATTTGGAAATTTAATTATTGGTCGTTTATTGGTTATTTTTCACCTAAGTCTATAGCAGATTTTCAGTGAAAACTACAGCTATCAAACTTTGTTAGAATTTTATTGCAGAATTTATGACTTTAACTATAATAAAATAGCAATTCAGGAGATTAAATAACAATTTTTGAATACTAATTATGACGAATACTAATTAAACAAAAATCTTTTTTTTACAAATCTTTCTGTCCAATAAATAAATACTAAAGCTGCTATGTATATATATAAAAGTCCATTTTGAAATTTTCTTATTTCTCTAACATCACTTTTGTAACCTTATTTTAAAGCAAGACGGTATGTTACAATCACGTGAATCATCTTGTATATATGGCGTGCTACGAGTCTGATAAATTTTATATTTAATTGATATACGATTTCACGGGGGATCGTATGCAGCTGGTTGGAATTCTTTACAAATCCGTTAGAAACGAAATATTCATTCGGAGAGGTTTTCGTCCGATTCGATGCAACTCCGAGCAAAATATTCGTGAAAGGTTAATGCTTACGTGTTCCATTGTTTGAGAGAAACGAAATAATATAGTTGGAGAGTTTCTTCACAAAAGGTCTCATAATACCTATGTAATGAAGCGTTGCTATGAAAATTTAGAATATATATAGGTAATATTTATTAGAAATTTATTACATTGAAATTTATATTATATATTGTATATAATTTTATATATTAGAAATTTATTACATTGAAAATATTATTGATAATTTTATTCAATTCTTATTTCTTCAAGCTTTTCATAATAAAGTAATACTATTAAAAATAAAGATTTAAAGTAAACACTGTTAAAACACTTTAATGTGATTAAAAGTTAAAATTTGATTTATTTAAAATATAACCTTTTAGAAGACAAATAAGGAATATTGAAATTTATTATACAAACATAACATTAATGATTCTTTAGATTTCTATTTCTCTCATTTGATTTCTTAGAATTAAAAAAAAATGTTCATTTCCTTAAATTAGTACTTTAATCCTCCTGACAATGGACTAATTATTTTATCTATTACTGTATTTCTATCTTAATTATTAGAATACATTAGTCTTTCTAATTTAAAATCAATTTCCTAGGAAATAGTTTGCAGATTTCTTATTTTCTAGTTTCTTATTTTCTCGTGAAACGTATCTGAATGAAATGAAATTTAAAGACTAAGTTTAAATATTTTTAATTATTTTAATTATTTAAAATTGCAACGAATACTCTACTTTAAATATTTTATATATCTTTGTATATATCATATACATTTTTACATTTCTAAATTTCGTATAAATGCATAAAATTTAATTTACAAGAATAATAGTAATTTCTTCAATTTCCCGTATTTAAATGTGTTTGTTCTCAAAATGTCTTGCTTACTGAAAAATTTATACTAATTTTATCACAGTATCGAAAACCAATGTAAGATGATACTTCAATATTTAACATTTGCTTAAGACAAATTCCAAAGACTTACAAATTTACCATAAAACCATGAAAGGAACATTCTCAACGTTCTGAATAATACGATAACTATCGCAAGAGAATTTTCCGCGCGCTTAACCCTTTATGTCCTGAAGGCACATGAGTACTTTAAAATATCACTTTCATTAAAACCGTTACTATGAATTAGACATGCTCAGGACTTTAATATTATCTAGTACTATTTTTCCGAAATTCATTTATGTTCCAGTATTTTCAAAAAATATTTATTACATATTGATAATGATCAAATTTTGTTAATTTTGTCAATTAAAAATAAGAAGAAAATATCGTCATTACATTATTACAATATTGTAATAAAAATGCTGAAATTATAAATTTATTCAACTATCTGGTATTTCTTTCTAAAATAACTTGTTCCTTTCAGGATGTCTATTATACTAAAGGAATGTTGTGGAAAGTAAAGAAATTTTATTTGTTCAAAACATGCTCCTTTGTTAGAGAAATATAAAACAAATAAAACAATATAAAACAAATAAGAGATACTTTATTATACAATTTATTACAACAGATTTATTACTAATGACTTTTTAAATTTTTGTTTCCTTTAATATCATTATTGTCAAATACACTTCTCTAAAAAATTCTCAATCAAACGCAAGTATTCGAAATTATTAAAAAAAAAGGGTTGAAACGTTCGAGACATAAAACACTGTCGTATATATATATATTTAAAACGCACGAAAAAATGAAATTCAATCAGCAAACATGAAAAAAAAACATCTCAATCTTTTTCGAACATTTCCGATCACTTACGTTTCACCGAGAGAATTTCTCATCTCAGGATAGTAATGGCCGAATGAAACGAACGTTCATTTTATTTTGCTGCACGCAGGAACGATTTTAATCTGAAAAACAATGAGTTGAAGGGCCGTGCCTCGCAAACTCATAAACTGCGATCCTCGCACACGATCGGCCGGCTTATGGCGTTTCTTCGAATGGCGTAATGGGCTTAAACAGTCGAAGGAGTAGATGAGAAACACTCTCGTTGCACGTTGGGAAATCCGATTTCCTCTCAGCCGTTCATTCTCCCCCTTCACCCTCTGTTCATCGCGAGCTCCGCCTCCCCCGTTCTCGTTCTTTTCCCCTCCCGGATCGTCGTTCTTTCACTCGCGAAAACGACGGCTGAGAGAGACTTGAGCGAGCACGCTGGCCTTGAGCGTGCAAGACGAGAGGCAACAACTCAAAAACTTTATCGAATTTGCGGTAGGTAGTAGGGGCCGCTTTCCAGCAACAACTTTCTCCTTCGAGGCCCTTGCCCAGCCCTTCGGCTCTTTATTCAGCTATTTCAAACCCGCCAGCCTGCAAGCTTCGCCTAACCGAGCGAGCGTACACAGCTCACTAGAAACTGGTACACGTGTTAAACCCTCTTTCCCTTCGTCCCCTAGTTGTTGCTTCTGTCAAGCTTTCTGCTCGGTACTCCTCCTCCAGGGAGATAATTCTCTCCGGAGAGAGTGAGGTAAGATCCGCTTCTCCTTGATCTTGGCGTTTATACACAAGCGTATAAACGATATTTGATTTTTGGCATGATTTCGTCGAAGAGGAAAGAGAGTGGTGAAGTGCTTCAGTTTGTTTATCTTGCATACCACGAGCGATGTCTGAAGAATTTTCATTATTTGAAGCATAATGATTATTACGTAATGATCATAACAATAGAATTTTTTAGAATATGGACAGTAAATAAACATCGTTGTATGGTTGAAATATCAATTAAAATTCTTTAGAGTATATAGTTTCAGAGACTTCAGAAACTTTTTCTACACGGTGCACATAATTGGTATCGCTACACATTCGTAAACATTCTGGAATTTATTTCAGATTTTTTTTTTTTGGAAAATTTAGAACGCTAGATTTGATCGTGAACAATTTAATTTTATTTGCAGAATGTGAAAATTTGCGAAGCATTTTATTGAAAGAGGAAAGGGAAATTTTTTTGAAATTCGATTATGTACGTTTTTTATATTTTTGTATCAGGTATTATCCCTGTGTATGTTTTACTAAAATATATTGTAGTCTAAAATTATTATATATATATATGTACTATTGTTCTTTCGTTTTTGTTTTAATTCCATATTTGTATGTAATACATTTTTATATATTATTATTATTATTATCATTATTATTATTATTATTATTATTATTATTATTATTATTATTATTATTATTATTATAGTATATTTTTATACATACGTTTATGTTCTTGTAGCAAATATTATTCCTCTGTATGTTTTATTGCAATATAAACAGAACACCCTGCATACATCATAATGTAGTATTATTATCTGCCCCCAAAAGTTATATATGTTAACATATAATAAAATATAATAAATTTATGTATGTTAACATATAATAAAATATAATAAATTTATATATGTCAACATATAATAAAATATCATAGATTTATATATGTCAACATATAATAAAATATAATAAATTTACATATGTCAACATATAATAAAATATAATAAATTTACATATGTCAACATATAATAAAATATAATAAATTTATATATGTCAACATATAATAAAATATCATAAATTTACATATGTCAACATATAATAAAATATAATAAATTTATAATAAAATATAATAAATTTACATATGTCAACATATAATAAAATATCATAAATTTATATATGTCAACATATAATAAAATATAATAAATTTATAATAAAATATAATAAATTTATAATAAAATATAATAAATTTACATATGTCAACATATAATAAAATATAATAAATTTAATCATGTTATATGTTTACAAATTTATATACGTTTTATTATGTTACTTCATATATGTTTATGCGTATATGATTTAACAAGATCAAAAGAAAGCAAACGTTTCACTCCCCAGTACACCACGGTTAAGAAAAAAACGTAATTTTCCTCTGACGTTATTCCCTTCGTTAAAAAAAAAACAATCATCTTCGTTCCCTAATTCTTCGTTCCATATAAATGCAAATAAAGTCCTTCGTTATATGCTAACACGAGTATAAAAGGATGTCGAGCGTAATCGCGCAATCGATCATCGGTGCTCGAGTGAATAATTAATAAAAACGGGTAAATTGACAATTTACAATTTTTATCCAGCATCGAGAAGATGTGGATGCTGGCTGAGAAAAACGAAGACAACGGCGCGCCGGGGTCGTGGCTTCTTCTTTTCGGCCTTTCACCTTCTCGTGTTCTCCATTAAAGAACAGGATCCCTTCTCCATTCGCTTCTGCCGTTGCTTTCGAACCAGACACGACTCCAGTCGGTGATCTCTTTGATCGCTTAGAATTCAAATTTCAATAGAACCAAGGTAAATCGAAGGATATGTGAAAAGGGGAACGATGTACTTTTGTCCGATAAAAATGCCCCCCTTCCTGCGGCTTATCGAAAAATTATGGCATCGATTGAAAAGAAATTTGTACTTTCGTACATCGTCTCGGTTCTTATCTCTTTTCAACATTTAAATGCATACGCGGCCTGCTTTATTATTTATATACGTGTGTGTGCTATAATATACTCTCATAGAAATTTTTAGATTTCCATGGAAATTTCATTTGGAAATTCCATTCTACGAATTTAATTGAAATGTAGATTTTCATGAAAATTTGGAAATTTTTATATTTTTCATATTTAAAATGTCGCTTTTGTTTCGCTCTTTCACATGGTTGAATTTAATCTTTATATTATATATTAATTTGTTAATATATTAAATATTTTTTAAAATTAAGAGCTAATATATTAAATATTTTTTAAAATTAAAAGTTAATATATTAAATATTTTTTAAAATTAAAAAATTTTAAATATTCTTTACATTAAATACTAATTTGTTTACGTTTCTTTTAATGAAAACGTTATTATTAGAGCAAACAAAATTTGAAGTATCTCAAGAAATATTAATTTTTTTATTTGGGATAACACGAGAAATCAATTCATAGAAAAACGTCGTAGTTTATAGTTTTAAGAATTGCATTACAGAACTGTAAACAACGTAAAATTTTCATTTATAATTCTTTTTGTCTTTAATAGAAAGAGAATTATACTCCATTTATTAGATTCTTGTATAATTAAACAGTAATTTACAGAACATTTGGACAATGCTGAATATATTTTTTATCATCGTTTTAATGCGAACAAACACTACAAACAATACGTCGTAACAGTACTGAAATTAATTCATTCTTACTGATAATAATGATAATCCTAAATTATCTCTATAAGCTAGAAATATTATAAATATAAATGTTAATAATTAAATTATAAATTTACAGTTATAAATTAAACTTATTATAAATTATAATACTATACTAATTATAAACTAATTATAAATTACTATACTAATTATAATAGTAATTATAAATTTACAATTATAAATTAAAAGATTATACGTACAAGTTCTAAAGAACTTAAAAATCCGAAATAATAATAATTCACTAATAAATTAAACACAATGATAATAATTATTAAAATAATCAATGTCGTTCTTAACACAAACATTATATTTGTTTCGAAACTGGGAAAAATTGAGTAACATCTTATACGAGACAAAGAATCTGTACAAGTGTCGACACATCAACAATTATTCTATTACAAAATATGCGTGTTTAAAAAGTTTAAAAAAATTTTACTATCCACGACAGATACTAAATACAAAAGATAAAATTCGAGGGCGGGAGTTACACGCGCAAAAATCTATCATCGATAAAGAAACAAAAAATACAAGAGTAGAATGGCAAACAAAAAACGACACTTTACAATACAAAATCCATCGACAAACAACAACACATACCATGCTTTCACATACCATGTGTATGTGAAAATCACGACACTTTCGAGGCGCAACATCCTAACAAATATATCCTGGAGAGAACCAGCCAGAATATAATAACCTCTTTAACAGCTCGAGCGAGGCTCGCCTTTTCGCTCGCTGCGTACTTAAAACGAAAAACAGAGAAAACACAGCGCAGCGGACAAAGTAGGGGGATGGAAAAAAACAGAGATCGCGCAGAAATGTCGAATAAATATGCAATGGAGTTTAGGAAGAGCAGCCGGGCATGGTTCGATTCGCGTAACAAAGTCTATGCCCGGCCACTTTCCGGCTCGAAACGAGCGTTTTACATTAATTTCCCGGGGTAAAAAGAAACGGCTCGGTACCACCACCTGTGCTCCGCTATTCAAAGAGGAGGTCGGCGAAAGGAAGAGGGGACGAAGGTTACACACGCGGTTACCTTCCTCCTCTGACGGAGCCCTTGGCAGGAGTGCAGTGAAAGGAGGGGGAGTGAATCAGGGTGAAATGCGGAGAGAAGCTAGAGAGAAACTGGAAGTGGGTCCTGTGATTGTTTCGGCTTTGATCTTGGATCAATTTACCGGGTATACGCGTACGCCTGAACCCACCGTGTCCTCTGAAACGCCACCCTACTGCCGTGGCAGCGACTGTACGCCACCGACGACACGAAGAACCACGAAGAGAGAGAGACGGGTGTTTGTACAAACGCGTACAGACGTAAGTGCGCGCACCTCAGACGCCGTGTATACACGGTGGCCGGTTTTAATCCCCTGTCTTAGCTGGAACGACGTCGTTGGTTTTTGGTATCAAAACACTTGCGACTATTTGCGACATTTCTCGAGAATCTCGAGATCTTTCCCCGCTTTTCTTTCTGCTTTTGCCGACGAAATTGACGATTTTTATCTGTTAACTTGCGCTGGCAACTGGTTTGCGGACCGTAACGAGCGACCGAATCGTACACAGTAATTCGTCGCTTTCTTTTTTCGAACTCGTCGGTACGATGTCTATCACTGGATAGAAATTATTGAGAAGTAATAAATTTATTATCTGTTTTGCCTGGGTTATACTTAAATATACCTAAAACCGAGGAAATATTGCAATTTTGGGACACAAAAATTCCCAGCGTGCGTGGCACGTCATTCGAGCGGAAGAGTTTAACAAAGAACTATTTTCCTGGTAGATTAAAAAGATTTTCATTCCGAAACGATCTGACTCGGACAAACTGCAGGTTGCAAATGTAAAATTTTAATAGTACCTTCTAAAAAGAATCTAAAAAGAATCTCAACAATGAAGTCTTTTTAAGTCTTGCGCTGGCAACTGGTTTGCGGACCATAACGAGCGACCGAATCGTACACAGTAATTCGTCGCTTTCTTTTTTCGAACTCGTCGGTACGATGTCTATCACTGGATAGAAATTATTGAGAAGTAATAAATTTATTATCTGTTTTGCCTGGGTTATACTTAAATATACCTAAAACCGAGGAAATATTGCAATTTTGGGACACAAAAATTCCCGGCGTGCGTGGCACGTCATTCGAGCGCAAGAGTTTAATAAAGAACTATTTTCCTGGTAGATTAAAAAGATTTTTATTCCGAAACGATCTGACTCGGACAAACTGCAGGTTGCAAATGTAAAATTTTAATAGTACCTTCTAAAAAAAATCTAAAAAGAATCTCAACAATGAAGTCTTTTTAAGTCTTGCGTTGACAACTGGTTTGCGGACCATAACGAGCGACCGAATCGTACACAGTAATTCGTCGCTTTCTTTTTTCGAACTCGTCGGTACGATGTCTATCACTGGATAGAAATTATTGAGAAGTAATAAATTTATTATCTGTTTTGCCTGGGTTATACTTAAATATACCTAAAGCCGAGGAAATATTGCAATTTTGGGACACAAAAATTCCCAGTGTGCGTGGCACGTCATTCGAGCGGAAGAGTTTAACAAAGAACTATTTTCCTGGTAGATTAAAAAGATTTTCATTCCGAAACGATCTGACTCGGACAAACTGCCGGTTGCAAATGTAAAATTTTAATAGTACCTTCTAAAAAGAATCTAAAAAGAATCTCAACAATGAAGTCTTTTTAAGTCTTGCGCTGGCAACTGGTTTGCGGACCATAACGAGCGACCGAATCGTACACAGTAATTCGTCGCTTTCTTTTTTCGAACTCGTCGGTACGATGTCTATCACTGGATAGAAATTATTGAGAAGTAATAAATTTATTATCTGTTTTGCCTGGGTTACACTTAAATATACCTAAAGCCGAGGAAATATTGCAATTTTGGGACTCAAAAATTCCCGGCGTGCGTGGCACGTCATTCGAGCGCAAGAGTTTAATAAAGAACTATTTTCCTCGTAGATTAAAAACATTTTCATTCCGAAACGATCTGACTCGGACAAACTGCAGGTTGCAAATGTAAAATTTTAATAGTACCATCTAGAAAGAATCTAAAAAGAATCTCAACAATGAAGTCTTTTTAAGTCTTGCGTTGGCAACTGATTGCGGACCATAACGAGCGACCGAATCGTACACAGTAATTCGTCGCTTTCTTTTTTCGAATTCGTCGGTATGATATCATCGGATAGAAATTATTTAGAAGTAATAAATTTATTATTTGTTTTGCGTGAGAGGCAGAGGGCATAAATTAAATTATCTTTCAGACCAGCCATTTTTTGACCTTAATACTTTCTTACATAAACTGGTGAAATTCATGTTAAAAAAAAAAAAACATACATAACACTTGGTGAAAGATCTTTTATAATGGATAAATAGATAATTCTTTTCAATTGTTAATTTGTTTCCTCCAATATCATCTAAAAACATGTCCTAATTATGTGACTGAAAACGAAACGAATCAAACAACACAATTTGATGACTTGCAATCTAATTTATAATCAGCTTTCTCTTGCTCGGCCTTTCACGTAACAGATAGTTTACTTCAGTTTGCATTTATAGGTGGCAACCACAAATCTTAGGGAAAATTTATCCTTCACCCTTTCCCTCGATATCCTTCGAACTCATCCAGTCATGTAATCCAGCAACGTCTTATCCCTTCTGTAAAATGATACGCTTGAGATCCCATTGCCGAAGAAGCCATTACTGTCTAGCGGAGACCTTCGGCTCGGAGAACAACAGATGCGTTTTCTTCCTGATTTTCCCCAATAGACGCGGAGAACAACCACTCACCCCTTTCAGCAAAGGTGAAACACTGTTCGCCATCGAACGAGAGATAAGAAAATAATTATGGTACGGGTTGAAAGCTGTACGCCACGACGAAACTGCATCGAAACTTCTTCTTCAGCGTGCATAGCTCGATAGCCTGGAACATTTTGTATTTTAATTGCAAATCTCCATCCCCGAATCGACGATTCGGGTCACTGTTACCTCGAGACGAGTCTTTTTGCTTTTTCTTCGACTAAGCTCCCCGTGCACTGAAATTGAAGCTTTGAATTATTTAAACAGTTGCTGTAATTATTCATGAAGCTCCTGGGTGGATTCTCTGCAACTGAGCACTTTTGCTCTGCTTAAAAATAATTGAATGACATCGGGAAATTGGAGAACTTCCAATGCTGGAGATGTCGCCTGTCTTTTATTTTCGAATTACTTTGATAGCGTATCAATCGCGCAGACTGCAGATTTCTAAACAAATTTATATTTTTGAGAACATAACGAAGAGATAGAATCTTGATGAACATTTGAGAAAATGGGGTTTTTCATATCCTCCTGACCAAACTCCTAAAATTAATAAAGTTTAAAGAATACCAAACTCCTAAAATTAATAAAGTTTAAAGAATACCAAACTCCTAAAATTAATAAAGTTTAAAGAATACAACAGCTAGCAGTATAAAAATATCATGGAAGATTGTGAACGTGTTTCTCGAAACTCAGTCTTTTAAATTATAGTTTAAATTATAGTTAAAGTCATCAGTGATGTTAAGAATGCAGCAATAGGTGCAGATATTTTTTTGTAGTATTGCTTATGCGTAATTTATTTTTAATGTCTCAGTTTTATTAGTAAATAGAGAATTTTTATGTACTTGTAAGAAAACAATGCAGAGAGACTGCATAAAAATATACAAGAATATATAGAATATAATATAATTTTTATCATTACATGTGAAATATAATTTTTAATAAGCAAAATGAATTATATATCAAACGCAATATAATATTTTACAATTGTATACAAAATACAATTTTTAGTAAGTAAAGCAAACTATATAGTATAAGTATATAAAGTATAATTAAATGAGAACATAATATACATATAAAGTATAATTTTTAATAAAACAAACAAATACAATTTTTAGTAAGTAAAGCAAACTATATAGTATAATTATACAAAGTATAATTAGATGAGAACATAATATACATTTAAAGTATAATTTAATAAAACAAATTGTGTGTCAGGCGCGGTGTAATATCAATTTTATAAAATTATAAATAAAATATAATTGTATAATAGGTGAAACAATTTTCATTAGTAGGTAAGACAAGATTCCTTCCGATTCATTTACAAAAATATGCTATCTACTTATCAACAAATTGATTCCGAATTTCAATTTCTTGCCCATTCATTCAGTAAATTCTCGTAACAATCAAAATGCAACACCAAAATCGGACTCGACTCGAGCAAAATGCGCATCACTGAATTCCGATATTCTCGCGCTTCTTTCTTCCCTCATTCCACTCACCCTCTGCTTCCTCTCCGGAATAAAATTGTATCGAATCGGAAAAGCAACGTAACCGGCTCTTAAACTCGCCGCCATTAAACGCGCGGGGAATCGGTTGTATAAGCCGATTCTTCGGTTTAATTAATTCCCGCCCGGGCGATGCCTCTCGCCTTTCCTCCCCCCGCTGGCCGACCGTTTAATGGAGTTAAATCGAAAACTGTATTATTAATTAGCCGGATTCGGAGTTGAAAGTTTCCGGCTGGCGGGGAGGCCAGGCGATAGGGCACGTCCGAGAAAGAAAACAGGAGAAAAAAAAAAAAAAGAAAAAGAACGGAGCTTTTAAAGTGGCTCGGAACGGAAAACAAACGGCGACGTTTGACGAGACCCTCTCGATAAATAAATCGAACTGCTGCATCGTGCGCGTCCAGCAAAAAAAAGTTCGCTGGTGGCGCCGTTAAATCAATAGACCGATTGTGATTGTATAAAAGCGACTCGTCAGTCTACATTCATTACAGAAGAAAAGGAAAAAAAAAAACAACAAAAAAAGAAAGAAAAAAAAAAAACAAAAACGCTCGTAGCCGGTTCGATTCCACTTCCCCATTCATTTGCCGCGGCAATTACGAATCTGTTTTTTCAAACTAATAGCGAGCCCCGGCGCTTGTTAATTATGCGTCGTCCAACTGTTGCCGGCCTAACATCGGTTTTCGAGTTTTTTTTTATTTACATCGATGAGCGGATTCACAGGCGTGGAAATCCGCTGCAACGCCGCCGTGCGCGAAACAAATGATAATAATCAACGCTCGGCGATAATATTTATTACTTGTTTCCCGAAAATCTCATTTGTCGCGTCCCGCGATCATTTTCTATTGTCACCGGGGCGGTATCTGCTTCCAATTTGCGATCGCATTGTAATCCGTGCGTGCACGCGTGGTATACCTGGAACGTGATATCAAGGGAACGTGTATACGTAACAGTGGTTGGCGAGATTTCGGACATACGTGGAAGAAGTTTTTTTGTTTGTATACAGGGTGTTTCGTAAGTTGTTCGACCCACTTCGAGAGCTGATTGTACGCCTAAAAATAATGAAAAAAAGTCATATAAATGTATGTCCTGTCTGTCTTCGTTTATGAGATGATAATGAATTTTCTGTTTTAATTACTTTTACAAAAGATGCTCGAAATGACCAGCTTGCATTTGAAGACAAGCCTGCACGCG
>NW_025110166.1:1157054-1226820 GCF_011392965.1 Frieseomelitta varia | reverse complement strand
AATTATGATTATTATGAAAATTGAATATACCATCCCTGGTAAAACTAGCTTACTAGAGTTTGCTCTGTTTATAAAATTCATTATATCTCATAAATGAAGACAGATAGGACATATATTTATATATGACTTTTTTTCGGCGTACAATCAGCTCCCACAAGTTACGAAACACTCTTTATGATATTTATAATATTTATATAATGTTTATATAATGTATAATATTTATATAATGTTTATATAATGTATAATATTTATATAATGTTATATTTATATAATATTTATATAATGTTTATATAATGTTATATTTATATAATAATTATATAATGTATAATATTTATATAATGTTTATATAATGTATAATATTCATATAATGTATAATGTACATGTTATACAGAGTGGGTCACCACATATTGCCATTTATAATATTCATATAATGTATAATGTACATGATATACAGAGCGGGTCATCACATATTGCCATTTAGATTTACGTCATTATTATTATTATTATTATTATTATTATTATTAAGCATAGCGAAAAATGTTTCAGATGAAGTTGAATACTCTCGTGAGGACCACATTTTAATGATGCTAGTTTTCTTGTAGGTGGACGTGTAAAGAACATATGAAGGTCATTAACGTTTCTTTAAGTCGTATATTTTTTACTGCACCTTGATATTCTTATAAAAAGAAAGTATTAAGTAAAACCTAGTAAAAAGTATTAACCTATTTATGTTAAGAAATCATTAGTTTAGGAGATATTTTAATTTTAATTTTGTAAAATTATCGTATGAAAGACATGGAAGAAGAAGGGTAGTATTCTTATTCTCTATTCGATATTTGCTTTGTTTTTCACGTATAGATTTTACAAAATTAAAATTAAAATATCTCCGAAACTAATGATTTTTTAACATAAATAGATTAATACTTTTTTGTAAAGAATATCAAGGTGCATCAACTGATTTTATCATAGATCTATTAAGTCGTGTCATATGATTTTTACATAAGAAGTTTATGTGAATGTTTTTAAAAGTTATGTTGAATGTTTTTAAAAATTATTTTAGTCGAAATAGCCATCATTTGCTTTCACGACATTTTTCAAGCGGAATTCTAATGAAAAAATGCCCTTTTCCAAGAAATTTTTTAAAAATTGTAATTAAAATGAATTTTTATGTTCAGTATAAAAAATAATTTATAATTCAGAAATAAAAATAATTCATAATTAAATAAATTTCTGTAATAAAAATTTATAATTTAATTTACATAATAACAAGTTTATAAGTAAATAAATTTTTGTAATAAAAATTTCTTATGATTAAAAATAATTTCTGTACGTGAATTAAATAGAAACGACAGAACGATATTTTTAGAAGCTAACATTTTCCGACACAAGAATGATTCCAAACTTCTGAGAGGATAAAAATCTGTCTGATACCTGTGACTCTGATTGTACAGTAATTTGTAGAATATAGGATCTTGCATTATCATGAAGGAGGATGAA
The DNA here is from genome assembly GCF_011392965.1 of Frieseomelitta varia. NCBI lineage: Eukaryota > Metazoa > Arthropoda > Insecta > Hymenoptera > Apidae > Frieseomelitta > Frieseomelitta varia. The sequence continues at coordinate 1,225,323 of NW_025110166.1, read as the reverse complement.
CTCATATCAACTTGGAAAAAATGAAATTTTAAATTCATTAAGAAACACCTTTTAATATAACAAGTTTTCCAAAGATACTAAATCAATGAACAGCCAATCCTCAAACGTTGAATGAACAGAAATTTGACATAATCTAAATTTTAAACAAAATTTTGAAAAAAGAGTCCTGCATTATAACTTATGATTTTCTACACTCTGTCCAATAAGTGCTACATTATGGCATTAAGTCACAAATGCTTAAAATGCTCCAGTAATAAAATTGCCACGTTATGTCGTCGAATGGAGAGAAACAAATTTATAATATTCTTAGCGTGGTATTTTTTATAGCTCTCAGCGTGTTCGGTGCCATCGTAATACACTTCGTCGTAGGAAACCCTGTTACCGGTTGCAAACATTATAATTAAAAGTGCTAGCAGCGGTGACGGTTATCGCGTTTAAACCATGGTGAAAGCAACATGGGAGCATCCACTTTGCTTTCCATAATAACGAAATTATTGCACTCCGTCAACTACCGGTAAATCCCTCTCCTCCTTTCTCTCTTTCGCTGCTTCGCGCGATTATCAGTTAAACAATGGTCCGGTTCCCCGTTTCCATCTATATTGATAAGCTTATTCCGCGTTTCGAATTCCGCGGCGATCTTCTACAGGGTGTCCCAATTTTTTCTTTTTTTTTTTATTTCTTTTTCTTTTTCTTCCCTAATCGAACGTCGTCAGTATATTCTGCGAGGCAAAATAAGAACAAAAAATGTCGCATAGACACACCAGCCAATTTCAGTTGCCAAATCGATTATCTTTACAAAATACAAAGAGAGTGAAGACACGAATAAAATATTTCAAATTTCTTTGAATTTTGTAGGATGTATTGTTATTACGTTATTGCTGGCGTGTAGCTTCTGTTTAATAACCAGACTGAGGATTTTTATGGATTTGTAGAAAATTTAAGAAAGCCTACAGGAAATTGTGCTCTTTATGGAAAAATATATAATATATCAGGTAACATTATTTATAATAATTCATTAAAAAAGTAAATTTCTTATAAAAGTAAATATATAATATATCAGGTAACATTATTTATAATAATTCATAAAGAAAGTAAATTTCTTATAAAAGTAAATATATAATATATCAGGTAACATTATATATAATAATTTATAAAGAAAGTAAATTTCTTATAAAAGTAAAAATATAATATATCAGGTAACATTATTTATAATAATTCATAAAGAAAGTAAATTTCTTATAAAAATAAATATATAATATATCAGGTAACATTATTTATAATAATTCACAAAGAAAGTAAATTTCTTATAAAAATAAATATATAATATATCAGGTAACATTATTTATAATAATTCATAAAGAAAGTAAATTTCTTATAAAAGTAAAAATATAATATATCAGGCAACATTATTTATAATAATTCATAAAGAAAGCAAATTTCTTATAAAAGTAAATATATAATATGTCAGGTAACATTATTTATAATAATTCACAAAGAAAGTAAATTTCTTATAAAAGTAAATATATAATATATCAGGTAACATTATTTATAATAATTTATAAAGAAAGTAAATTTCTTATAAAAGTAAAAATATAATATATCAGGTAACATTGTTTATAATAATTCACAAAGAAAGTAAATTTCTTATAAAAATAAATATATAATATATCAGGTAACATCGTTTATAATAATTCATAAAGAAAGTAAATTTCTTATAAAAATAAATATATATCAAGTAACATTATTTATAATAATTCATAAAAAAAGTAAATTTCTTATAAAAATAAATATATAATATATCAGGTAACATTATTTATAATGATTCACAAAGAAAGTAAATTTCTTATAAAAATAAATATATAATATATTAGGTAACATTATTTATAATAATTCACAAAGAAAGTAAATTTCTTATAAAAATAAATATATAATATATCAGGTAACATTTATAATAATTCATAAAGAAAGTAAATTTCTTATATGTTCATAAAAATATAGATATATTGCATAAAGATCAGCAGTCTGTTAATGACATGTAAAACGTATAAAATAATGTACCCTAAAATAATCACGTTGGTCTCTGAAATAAATTATTTATTATTTCATGATTCAAAAAATTTTTATCATTTGACGATGTTAGGTAATTAAGGAAATTTATTTCAAATATACAGACTTGAGCATTAATGAAAAATTCGAAAAGTAGAGTTAATTACTTTGGTCTTTAAATGCCATCATCGTCGTACCTTTGCTTTTATACATTGTCTTTATAATAGAATTCATAATATGAATCATAACGATCATAACAACATATACTATAGGCGTGATGATATACTATGTCATTATGAAAATAATTACCAATGCAAATGCAGTCATTTCGGCATTAAAAAAATTAGACGATTATGAGGTTGAAGAGTTACTAAAAATGTCCATTAAAAACACCAAACAAACGTGAATTACTATGATACAATACCTATATGAATAGATCAAGAATGTTTAACGATAGTCGAAAAATATAATATTTCTATAATTTTAACTGCAACTCCGTTATCATATAATTTTATTTCGTTAGAATTTCATGTACAAGTATTAACACAACGAATCTGAATAATGAATGATTTATTTCTTCAATTAAAACGAAATCAAAAAGTAATAAGTTTAAGTTTAATTTTTTACCGCAGCCAATCTTATATCGTCCAGGAATGATGAATATTGAAGTTGTTAAAGTATTATGATATTTATGTTTATCATTAAATTATCATTATCAGTTATCAGACGTGTGTATTTCTGACTTATTCATATATTGTTCAAAACACGTTCGTTACCGCTCATTTCTTCTTTTTGTTATCATTTTTTAACAATGTTTCGAATGACGTGTGTTTATATGATATTTTTCTTATCTGATATTTTGAAGTATAGAACATACTGACGACTAGAAACACCTTGCAGCGTGTAATCTATAATCATGGTACAATCGACCAGAAAATGATTCTACATAATAAAATAAGAGAAGAAATATAATTTTTTCATTTGATATTCTGTTTTTAAGAAAATCAAGTACAGATTAATTCTTAAATGTTTATATTTTGAATATTATGATGAATCTATACACTACGATAAGTAAAAAAGTTTATTTTTTAAAATTTTAGTAAATATTTAATAAGTAACGTGCCATATTTTAATTTTTAATAATTGAAGAAAGTTTTGTGCTACTGCCAACCTTGTCTGAAATTCATTTTGAATCTTTTCTCGCAAATTGTACACTGAGCATAGTGTACACACTGGCTTTAAATCGCATGAAAAATAAAAGTTTAATGGATTAGATTTTGTTTAACTCTCACTTCGTCTCTTATGTAAATTTGATACATTTCTCTTGTAAAATATTATTAACATTATATACAGATACAAAAATGAATTTAATCCATAATATTTATTTTCCAAATTTTATATTTAAATTTATATAAATTCATGGATAAATTAATCATAATGTTGAAAAAATATAAATATTGGTCTATAATAAAATATTTTATTTAATCTTAAATAAAATATTTCTTTAAAAATTAATTTTAATATATTACTAAAAGATTGAAATAATCCTTTAAATAATAATTTATTAGGACCTTTTCGATTTTGTATATAACTTAAAATTTTTCGTTCAAATGCAACTCTTAATATAACTAAAAATATTAATAAAATATAATTAATAATTAAAATTATTATTTATTATATTTTATATAATTTATTTAAATTCTAAATTTAAAACACTAATATGTTAAAATAATATTTATAAATATTTATTAATTTATATAAATAAATAATTTATAATATATATAGTATATTTTATATATATAATATAGCAAATAATATATAATATATATAACATATGTTTTCGATAACAAAATAAATAATATTCGATTCCGGAATACTCGAGGTGCAGTACAATTATTGCAACACAATTATGCATTCAATATACCACCATTTCGAAAATGCCACATCTTTGGTTTTGATTATAGTGAAAATCTAAAATAAATGGTTATAAACGGAAACTAAAAAACAGATAAGAAACGAGAGAATAAAATTTGTGTGAATTTCATACACGATTGAACGGAGATTCTTTTCATTATACTAGTTTTTTTTTTTTTATTATTATGACGAACGAAGATTAACTCATATCAATGGATATTTTTTGCAAACAGTAAATAAGGTTTAAATATACAATGTGTACGTATTAGTTTTTTTATTATTATTATGACGAATGAAGATTAACTCATATCAATGGATATTTTTTACAAACAGTAAATAAGGTTTAAATATTCAACGTGTACGTATTAGTAAGGTTCAAATATACAGTACGTATTAAATCACAAGATGGACAGTTTCTTCAACCATCTGTAACTCGAAAACTGAAATATGCCCGTAGGAGATTATTTTCTTATTTTAATATATATACGAGAAAAGAAACGAAATCCTAAATGAAAGAAACGTAATTCTTTCCTTTTTGACTTCCTGTTTCTTCCTGTCTCTTATCTCCCTTATAATCCCTCAGCCAGCTATATCAAGATTACAGAAATATACCCTGTTCCACTATCAGCGGGCCGATTTTAAATTGTCTCATCGCATTTTCATTAACAAACGAGAAAAACAAGGGGAGCAAAAGGTAGGCGTGATTCTCGCGCGACGAGAAAACGAAGGCAAAGAGAATTGGAAAAGGAGAAAAGAGAAACGGCGCGATAGAATGAAATCGACGAGCGGAACGAAACGCGGTAATGAAAAAACCAGCTTGACAAAGAGGAAGAACGAAGCTAACTCGAAGCCGGGGGTTTTTTTCGCCAAACAGCTAACCGACGTCGACGCTCGTCGTCGTCGTCGTCGCCGGGTAATAATTACAGAGCACGGGGTAAGCCGTGGGTATTAGCCACGGTCGCGTCCACGTCGAAGTTTCGACGAATGATCTCGGCCGCGATATCCTTACCCGGTTCCCCGTGGTACTTTCCCTTTTCAATTTCGTCATCGCGTTATCCTTTTTCTCGTATGCGGATGTGTCGTCCAGTAATTTGCACACCGCTCTAATGCTCGCCGGGGGTTGGTTTCCCATCGTCTTTTCCCTCTTTTTCTCTTGCGTAAATGTACACTCCCACTCAAATATGCGACTCTGTTGAAAGATTGAGAAACAAGAGATTTTAGTTAAAAAAAAAAAAGAGAGAAAATCGTCGGAAACAAACGTATTGTAAAAGTTCATCGTATGTTATGTATTTTCTTGTAAAGTATTATCATATAAATTGTGTTAATTTGATATACTTTTCTTGTAAAATATGTACATCATATGTTATATATTTTCTTGTAAAATATCATCATATGTTATATATTTTCTTGTAAAATATCATCATATGTTATATATTTTCTTGTAAAATATCATCATATAAATTGTGTTAATTTGATATACTTTTCTTATAAAAGTACATCATATGTCATATATTTTCTTGTAAAGTATCATCATATAAATTGTGTTAATTTGATATACTTTTCTTATAAAAGTACATCATATGTCATATATTTTCTTCTAAAGTATTATCATATAAATTGTGTTAATTTGATATACTTTTCTTATAAAGGTACATCATATGTCATATATTTTCTTGTAAAGTATTATTATATAAATTGTATTAATTTGATATACTTTTCTTATAAAAGTACATCATATGTTATATATTTTCTTATAAAGTATAATCATATAAATTGTGTTAATTTGATATACTTTTCTTATAAAAGTACATCATATGTTATATATTTTCTTATAAAGTACTATCATATAAATTGTATTAATTTGATAAAGTGTTATATTATACAGGTATTCCTGACATATACATGTTTTCAATACTTTCTAATATAATATATATAATATATATATATATAATATATGATATATAATATATATATATATAATATAAATATAACATATATTTTCAACTTTTTTGATGATAAACTATGTCGCTAGAGTTGCAAATAATATTTAATTGTTATTATATAATAATGCAGTTGAAGGGCTGAGAATCATAGTAACACAAGCTCAAATTTTTATAATTTGAGTTGATAACGTTCTTCAGGTGTTTGAAAATTCCGCGCGTTTAGTTTCATGGTTAACTATTGTTAAAACTTTATTTTAACACTTAACTGAGAAAGCAATAATAGGAAACAAAAAACATAATGCGAGAAACATTATAAGAGTTATACATTACTGTGATTCTCAGCCCTTCAATTATATGCATCAGCTTCTCGAATATATGTTCAGGCATTTATAATTTTGGAACATAATGTTGTAACAAGTCCAAAACAAATGATTATAACATTAAGCATGAAATAATATAATATGCAGTATAAAATAATAACATAATGTAATTAAATATAAACTGAATCGTGATATGAAATTGAATCATACGTAAAAGAAACATTTGTGTGAATCTTATATGTAATTAAACATAGAAATTTAGTCTATTAAATATAAAAATTTAATTACTTATTTTTTTCATTCTAATTCTTAATTTTTTTAGCATTGTACCAATAAATAAATTAAGTTTGAAAAGATAGGGGTTAAAATAGCATTTTCAATTTCTGTTTCAAGTCGTTTAAGATAAATTAATGGCAAAAAATCTTTATGTAGTTTTTTTATAAACGATACTCTGCTTCTGAAACTGTTCAAACACTGTTTGAAACATTTTTCATGTTATCAGAAATGAAGGACGCAATATTTCGACATATTTTAACCTACTAAACTTGTAAATTGTTAACACAGACACAAATTAGTCTCTGTTAACTGTTAACTCAACTGTCAACTTCATTTTTACGAAAATTAAATTTAAATTATAAAAGTTACACGTTCAAAATTCACTTCAACCCATATACCATAAACTATTATATAATCAGTGCTAAATAAAACTTACAGATAGATTGCCCTTAAGCACAGTGACGATAAGATACTTAAGATAAAACAAAAGTTATACTCTATTGCGATTTAATTCAACGAGGCACAAAAAAAAAAAAAAGAAAGAAAAAGTGATAAAATCGGTTTTTTTAAATTTCTCAACTTGGACCACTTTCGTAACAATTATCGGTTCGGTTATGCTTTTCATTGTACGGCACTTGTCCTAAGACTTTTGAGCAGGGATGTACAAAGCGCCGATGCACGCGTAGACGCGTGCAAATGGAATGGGAGGGGCCGGAGGCAAAACTCCGGAAAATTGAAATTAATGAATAACCGGCCTCCCTCCTCCAGTCCCTGTTTGCTCCCCCCTGCTGGAGCTTTCCTCCGCTTCGCAACCAGTGGAAAACCGTCGAGGAACAAAGGGGAATGCGGCTACGATGGAAACGACGATATAACGATGACACAGGTAGAGAAGGGAGCGGTAGACTAGTAGGGAGCTAGCTTCGAAGCTTGGTCCTCCTCTCTTTTTTCACCTCTTGCCATTCTTCTTGTCCTTCGGGGACTTCGCGACCTCTTTCGTCCACCCTGTTACAGGCGACAAATGCTTTTTTAATGAGTTCCCACCCACGCGAAGGGATTTTGTTCTGTGATGAATTATGCAGGCCGCGCGTGACACGATCGAGAAACGCCCCGGCAACGGTTTGCTGAAAATTGTTTAGGAATCTCTTTGGCGTTTGTGCGCATCAGGCTTAATATCTCGGTGCCTTGTCTCTGTTAATTTACAGTCGACCGATCCTTGCGAGAAGGCCAGGGCGCTGGCGGTATCGAGGTCTGCGCTCTACTGTCGCAATCTTGTGCAGGAGGGCACCTTTGGCCGCGTTTACAAAGGCACGCTGGAATTGGCTGGTCGCGAGCAAGAAGTTATCATAAAGACAGTCACAGGTATGTATACACTAGGACCAGTGACAGGATAAAGTATGTTCAAACGTTGATTGGCTAGATTTGAACTTTCTATAAATATTTGTGGAGAAAAGAACAAAGAACAATGTTTTTTCAAGTATATTGGAAGATTCCTAAGTGCGACAGATTCCTCTATAATTATTCTGGGAAGTGAAAAAAGTATGTAGAAATACTGGCCAATATTTGTGAATACTTTATCAGAAGTTGTCTATTCCATTTGAATCATTTTTCTTGATTATTAATAAAATTTTCTTATTATTATTGAAATAACTGGAATAAGTACAAACGTTAAACTAAAATCTGTAAGCTTCGTAGTGCTTTTCTGACTTTCATGGTTTACGATTACTGCTTCCGAAAAGTACAATTCATTCTAATACTGAGGTACTTGAAAGTACATTTTTGAAACTTGCAAATAGGTACTTGGTAAACATCAAATACTTTGCAAGTATTATAGAATGAATTTTGGTTATTGGATTTGAATTGGATTTATAAGTTATATATTGAATTTAGTTCCACCACTAGTATTGATTCTGTTAATGTCATGTTCATCAGACTTTAGGGACAATAATGACTGCAAATGATTGCGAATATTTGTGCATTTTTTAAAAATTTTAAGATTTCAAAAATCTATAAAATAAGTATACTGTGCAAAATATGTAAAATATTCAGAGTAAAATATTTATTATAATATTTCGTAGAAATAAATAAATATATATATATATACACACATACACACGTATATTCACAATATCAATAACATTATTGAAAATATTATTCAACAATTCCACTTTCAATTAAATTCAAATTTTTACAAAAATTGTGCTTTCCTACTCTAGCAACACGCGATAAGGTAGGAAATTACGTATCTACTGCTGATTGAAAACAAAATAAAACCATTAATCAATAATGAAACAAAAAAAGAAAAATATTTAAACAAAACCTATTGCGAAACGAATGTTTCCTACTAATTCAAAACAACCAAATTTTTAAATGTCTTTGAATTTTGCAACTTTATTTGTTAAACGCATTGGCAATGTTATGGAAGGGAAGAAAGGAAATGTAATTAATAGATTGTCAAAGAAATAAATCATTTAATCGTTGCAGAAGTGGCATCAGCTTATCAAGCATCTTTGCTGGTGGTCGAGGGCTCGCAGCTAGCTGGATTAGTGCATGCAAACATAGCTTCGCTCGCCGCTGCTTGCCTCGATAATTCTTGCCCATTATTGGCATACATGAGTACGCCGGGCGAATTGAATTTGAAGCTGTACCTTACCGACGGGAATCATCATCCTGGAACCAGGGACTTGGTGCACGTTGGCGCACAGGTTGCCAGAGCTGGGGCATTCTTGCACGGCCGAGGGCTACTGCACAGGTGATTGCATCCATTTCTCTGTTCGCTGGAATCGATTAGAACGTTAACTGAATTGCTGTCACAGAGAGTGACTAAGATACACAAATACCACTGCAAGTAGGTGTAAATTATGCAAACAGCGTGTAAATTTCTCAAGTGAAATTACAATGTGGTCTTTTCACACGGCAGTCGAATACGAAAATAATGTAAATAATAAATTGCATGTAATTTAGTATTATATAACAATAATACCGACGACATACGTTGTTTTAAGAAATTGTAAAGTTTTGTAAATAATCTGGTAAATATATTAATTAATACACATTAATTATTATTTTTTTATACATATTTTATACATATTTATGTATAATTTTTGATAATGTTTCGTTTTGTAAATGACGATTTTATATTATATTTGTTGAATTAATTGAATTCAATTCCTTTGTAATCGTAACATCTCTGAAGATTAAAATCATTTACCTTAATCACTTGCGTTGGCAACTGCGGACCATGACGAGTGACCAAACCGTATACAACAATTCGTCGCGTTCTTCTTGAACTCGTCGGTGTGACATCGCCAAATAGAAATTATTGAGAAGTAATAATTTTATTATTTTGTTTTACTTAAATGTACTGAAAAATTAGAGACTTATATACTGTATCTCGAATAGAATCAATAAAAAAATAAGAGAGGTCGAACTATTCAAATGTTCGAAAAATGTTCAAAGTATGTGAAATAAGGCAAACATTATATACGATATATCAGCTCTTAGTAAAGTTGCTAGTTTATGTCACAGGATAAAATTTAATTGAAAGAATGGTTTGGAACATCCTGTTTAACCAGCCACATCGATTTCAGGGATATCGCTGCCAGAAACTGTTTGATCGAGCCAAGCAGTCTTCGCGTGCGATTAGCTGATACGGCTTTGGCGCGAGATCTCTTCCCCCAGGATTACCATTGTCTCGGTGATAACGAGAACAGACCTATTCGTTGGATGGCCTTGGAGACCCTCCAGCACAATCAGTACAGCACTGCGACGGACGTGGTAATGATCATAATTCGTATTGAATGTCAATAAACTTTCCAAGCTTTTGTCACTCCTTGAAAATAATGGGCAATTCGATTCTCTAATAAAACTTTGAAACGAATGAGAATAATATGTCAGTGATGGAATAGTTATCGATTATCTGCATAATACATGCATTATAAATAATAATACGAATATTTGAATGTGACTTGTGCATTAATTTAATGTATAAATTGGTGGTAATAATTGAAAGCAAGTCGAGAAAATCAGAGATAATTTAAATCTTTAGATTTAAATTATGTTGTGGTAGTATGTTTTATTATTTATCATTACTGCAATCTACATTCTTAATTGAAAATTACTTACTTTTTATAAAAGTCAATTTAAAATATTTACTTATATAAAATACATATAAAATATGCTTTTTATAATTTTAAAATATTGACATATTGCAATTGATAAAAATTTTTAAATAAAAATTAATTTCTAGTCTCAACTGAATCATTAGTAACCTATTACAGCAGTACTTCGTTTACCATCCATTTCATTTATATACTAAATTTTAGTTATTACTCTATTAAACGAACTTCTGGCAGTTTAATTCATTTATGTGAACATAAACTTCTATTAGAATCACATTCATAAGTGATTCATAGGTAATGGGGAGAATTAATAGATTCCAATTGTAGACTCCAATTATGTAAATTATTTGTACCTCGATAATTTCATATACCACATACTCACGAAAGTGTTTGAATATTTAATGCAGAAAAATTTTTATATTACGTGTTCTATATAAAATATTTTAAAATTTCATTATCACTGTAGTGAAGAACGACTATTATGATTATTTGTCTGCGGATTTAAGAATGCAAAAATGCGGCGAACGCACACTATGTGTAAAAATATATAAAATAGAAACAAATTTCTACTCAGGGACCATTTTTTTAATTGTATTCGCAAAAATATGAAATTGTATAAAATGTATTCTATGTGTACATATTATTAATACAGTAGTAATTGTTATCAATACGTAATAACAATTCTGCTGTATGTAATGGCTAACTATATATAAGCTATCAATTTAAAAACAAAATTTGGCAAAATTCATATCTTTGCAACAAATTAAATTATAATTAATAAAATTATTTCATATTATCATTAGTATTATTTAATATTTAACAAATTAAATTATATTTGACAAAAGGTATAAGAAATATTATATATGTAATGCATCAATTCTTTAACGAAAAAAGATTCTTTAAAACACAGAAAGAAAGTTCGTTAAACGACTTTATAAATATATAATTATATATTTGAATTTGCTTGTACTTTCAAAGAGATACATACATAATGCAAATTGCAATATTATCACATGTCACATAAAATATGAAAGTAATTATTTCAGAACAAAATATATCATATTATCAATGACAATTTCGCATTGAAAGAATTTGACGTATAAAAAAATTTCAGACAAACGTATTATGAACAAAATTATTAAATATTCAATATGTCGTTAAATAAATTGTCAAATTAATAAATTAAAAATTTAGCAAGGTTTAACACGGTGAATGCACACACAAAAGAAAAACATAATTTCATTTAAATTACAAATTTTGTTCAAAAGACATTTTATATAAATTATAGAACCATAAAAATGAAGGAATGCTTCTTACAGAGCAAGAAGAAAGCAAAAAAAAAAAAAAAACCTCTGCAATTTTATATTATTTCACATTACAAAAAATATTTTTTAATGAAACATTACTTTTGTCTCATCTTTCAATTTTACTTTCACCTATAGAATATGCTGGTAAAGTTTGTTATAATAAGACCTCTTTCTGAAGACCTTGAAAATTTTCCACAACTGATAACACTCGCCAACGATAATAATTTCATGTACCATATCGATGCAAATACACTTTTATCAAACATAACAAGTAATTATTGCTTTTTCTTTTTTCTTTTAAATTTTCTTTTAGTGGTCATTCGGAGTGTTTCTCTGGGAGCTGGCGACGATGGGTCAGCAACCATACATCGAGGTGGACCCATTTGAAATGATGGCTTGTCTCCGAGATGGTTATCGACTGGCCCAACCAAGACCATGTCCGGACGAATTCTTCGCCGTGATGGCCGTCTGTTGGTTAGGCCTTTCCAGAGACCGGCCAACCATGCCTCAACTTCTCGCTTATCTGCAAGACTTTCACGATGCCCTCGGTGGCTTCGTTTAAAATACCCGTACTCGAACATTTCGCCATGATGTTCCTCGAAATGGCGAAGCAATTTGGAACGACACGCAAGATTTCCCTCGCGAGAGTATCGAAACGAAACGCAGGAGAGAGGATTCAACGTGAGTGGGAATCGAAATGAAGACTCATCGAGAGAGAGAGAAGACAGCTTGACTTGATGAGCGACGAATTTTTTCTGAAAGTAACCAACCACAGAAAAGAATTCTTTCTTTCGGTGAGAAAGGAAAAGACAAGGATTGAAAGTGAAATTGAAGATCACTGCCCGATTTGCAATCGTGCGGAATTGAAAAATCACTGCCCATTTACAATCGCGCAAGAATTTGAAAAATCACTACCCATGTTATTGATTTGTCAGCGACGGTATACACGACATTCCCTCTGGCGCGTAGCGGCGGGCCGCATTGTTTTCGAAATTCCGTTTCGAGTGCAGCCGGAGTGCATCAAAACAGGCGTTGGGTTGACCAACGTTCGCTGAGTGTAATCCCGCAGATTCAAATGATTCGATTATGAACAAACGAGTGAGGTGCGGCCCGATCGGTGATAAAAAGATCGACGCGGTTATATCCGTCCATAGCAGTTAAAAAAAAAAAAAAGAAAGAGAGAGGATTTGAAGCGCGCGGCATTTTTTAACAGGTAGCGCCTGTATACACGCAACCGATGATGACTGAGGTGCGCGTTGCATTATCATCTGCTGGCGCACTTACGCGATACTTTGCTTCATTTTCGCTTTTCTTTAAAATTTCACAGCTAGTTTCTTGTGACCTTAGAACACGTTGTGAAAGGTAACGATGATTTCTAATCAGTTTCTTTAATTTTAAGGAAAACAAATTTATAAATTCCTCGAACGGGCGAATGCTGGATACATTCAGATTTATAAGAAGTTGCGATTAAGAAAAATTATGCAGGAAGTTGCATGTCCAAATTGATCTCAACGTTGAATAAATTTTTTTTGGAAAATCGTAATTTAAAGAAATTGTTTTATTTTACATTTATTTTGTGTTGGTCGTGTTTTTTGTAATTATATTTTATTATTTATGTTTAGATTAAAAAAGAAAGTTGCCACCCCTTAAGTATTATTTTTTCTCAATGGATTCTTATTTTCTATTATTATGTAATTTTAATATAATTCTATTATTATGTGATATTATATAATATTCTATATAACAATTGGAGAAAGAAACGAATGCACTTATGGTATTTATATTATGGTAATATTTTTATATTTATTATCACAATATCATATTATTATGTATCTTTTATCACAAACGTATATTATTATTATTATCACATATCTTTTATCATAACTATATAACATTGGTTTATTTTATTTACGCGTAAAATACAAGTTTAAACAAATAACTAATTGTTACAAATACGTTTGAAACATTCGTCTTCATCTTATCGACTTTTGTTTTTCGATCGGTCTCAATGGATCCAACATTCGCCAGACAAAGATTAAATAATTTCCTCGATTCGAGCACTACATCAAAAATCTCTACAATCAAAATTCCATTTAATCAAAACGATATGAATGTTTTTATCTATAGTTGGAAATTAATCATTTAAACGAGTATTATGCAACATTTCCAAATGCTTTTATTCGCGTCAATATTTAAATATCCAATTGTACGCGCATAATTGTTGTAACAATTTCAAAGCAAAGAGTACAAAGTTTTGCGTTTTCTTCAAATATCTTTTTGCAAATACATTCGCAATATTAGTAACATATAACATTACGGTGCTAGATACTTTTCATAATGAATAATAGAAACAGTTTTAAAAAAGTTTTAGGCAAATTACAAATGAAATTATAGTACAGAATGAAAATATTCGTAAAATGGAAAATTTTCGATACTTTTAACTTGTTTTATAACTTCCTATTTATTATTTATTCCTAATCAATCCAAAGTTAATAACTAAATTAATTTTAAATATAATTATTAATAATTATTAAATATAATTTGATTTAATTAAATAAATCTCCAAACTTGATTTTCTTATAAACGAAATCCTAAATGAACAAATTTTCTTCTTTTTCTCTGATTAATTTTTTCATATCAGAATCATCCTCTATTTAATAACATATTTTTTTAAATATCCGCTATGAAATTCTGTAACCTGATCTTACAAATTAGAACTCTAGTTTTAATAAAAAAACAAAAGAGCTCTCAAGACGTTTCGTTTGTGATCGCAAAGCGTTTAGAATTTTCGCAAACATTTCATGAATATTTAAAAATATTTAAAAATAATTTCGCTCGGTCATACAACCCCGAAAGAAATAAGCAATACAATTAATAAAAAATGAATCAAACTCGAATTGCGAATGTATTTCGTGACAAGGCTAATGGTGTGACAATCTGATATGTAAATGTAAAAAAAAAAAAAATGGGGCTTATTGCGTGGTGCATTATAAAATAATGTCACACGGATTTTGATATGATAGTAACGAAATTATTCTGTTCGAACAAAGAACATTTAATGTTAATTTAATCTACAAGTGCTTATTAAATTGCGAACTTTTATTTATGCAACAAGCACGCAATGCATCTAACATGCAAAAGTAGATAAAATATCTGAAGTCGAGTGCTTATTATACAATAGATAAAGTAAATTTCTATTCAGGTTCTATTTCTTCAGTTATGTACATTAATAAAAATTTTTAAAATGCATAGAAATCCGCAATTCACATTCAAGGAAAATGCAAAGTGCTTTTTTGAAATTTTAGCATTAATATTAGCAATTGAAATAGAAAAATTAAAAAACGCAAGCTTTAAGTATAATGCTTTCTGAGAAATCATTCAAATCTCTAAATAGTCTCGTTATAAACAAAATTTTATAGACCGTAAAGTTTCTACAAAAAATTATGAATTGGTCATTTTGATCACTTTGATAGTTCTAGTGCTAAACATTTTCAGTTGCAATTAAAATTTTATTACACAAAATAGTCAATATTACTAAGTGATTTGTTAGAATTTTCAATGTTGATTTTCCAATCTAATTTAATTTTATCACTAATCTCAATCAATATAAAATACAAAATAAAAATAAGTATTCCACATTTGATTAATATAATATAAATTACAGTGGTCATTTACAACACAACGATACTATTTCAATAAGTCACATGGCTTACCTTGCAATATTTTGTATAACAATTACAATATTGAAAACATCTATCTGTTTGACTGAAATTTTGAAAATAATTCTATATCTTAAAGACGCATTCTTAACCCTAGATAACTCTCGTAATAATAATCGGAATATTTAAATCACGTAATGTAGTATAAACATTTGTTCCAAATGTAAAATTCAATATCAAGTAATTTAATTCAATTTTGTTAAACATTATATTAATAATTAATTTTAATTTAATCATTTGCTCCAAATATAACTTTTTAAATTTCATTTTTTAAAAATAAGATAATATAATATTATTTTGCTCGTTGAACAATAATTCAATTGTATTCATAGTTTCAATCGACGTCGTTATTTTTACGAATACTTATTAACGTAACGTAATAATTAGATAACTTGATTATCCAGGGTTGAACCTTCGTCACATTTATGCATTTCAAACAAAAATCTATTTTCTTTCTTTAAGTCTGTTATGATTCTTGAACTTTTATACTTCAATCTTACACTCGGTTTAGCAAACAAAAGGAATTTACATTCTATGATATGTTTTACAATACGTTTGAGCATACTAATAATAAAACTTTTTCATATTCTCTTCAAACATAGTTTTTAATTTTCGCAATGCATAACGTTTGGTTCATGCATGAACAATATTTGTTTGAATAGAATTTTTACTATTCTCTGTCTGAATGGGTAACATGAAGCAACATTGGGAAATTGTCGATTCTTTTAACCCTTTATGTCTGAAATTAAATTCAAACATTTTTGTTAAATTTGATGATGATTTCTGATGTTGATGATTTCCAACATATTATAAACATATTATAAAGAATAGAAAAAGAAATTTTCTAATAATGTAATGTAAAGCCTTCCTTGTGTGAATTCCTATTTCTCGAATGTCTCCTGATCACCAGAATAGACTATCTACTAGCTATTATAATCTTTTATTCTATTCTGATATTATAACATTCGAATATTAAGGTGTTCAACAAAAATAAAAATTCAGTAGACTTCTATGCAATTTCGTATTTCTGGAAATATAATTGAAAATATAGAACCTCCATGGGAAATATTATTTTACATAATAAAAGTTATGGGAAACATTATTGGATATTTGGATATTTCATGTGTGTGTATCTTTTCACATTACGTGTATTGTCTGCAATTTTCTATAAATGCACAAATAAACGTTTGGCAAACGTTCTCTATGATAAATTCTCTACTATACTGTGTTCAAGGTGGCAAACCAAAAAAAGAAAACTGAAACATAGTACTACAAAAAGCAAGAACGTATAAACGTTTCCATTGTTCAGCGTTTCATAAATTTTTCATTTTTCGTTTTTTTTTTTTTTTTTTTTTTGAACACCGTGAGCAATTGTTGTCACAATCAAGCGCATGTACAAGCGTTTATATGAAGCGATGCTAAAGTAAATACCCTCAGGATATAAAGGGTTAAAGGCGCACGGGGATCACAACTATATATATATTCGTTACATATGTTAACCCATTAAGGACCAAGCAACAATTTATCGCCAACGTTACAAGTTACTCTTTAAAATTTCCTAAAATCCAGGTGAAAGAAATAGCCAAGTACTATGCAAATCCTCGGAATTTTCTTTCGCTAGAAAACAGAATTCCATAATGTAAATCAGTTGGAAAAGATTGTTGAAGAGAAATATTGCGTCAATTAACCTTTTTTAACTCTTTACATTTTTCTGATCATACTGCATTTTGTGTCTGACTCATTTGTATCTTTCTGGTGTCCTTTGAACGAATATCAATTTTGCGCCAAAACACATCCTCTCTAAATATTGTACATTTTATTTTCTAAAATAATCTCTCTAAATATTGTACATTTTATTTTCTAAAATAATTTCTCTAAATATTGTACATTTTATTTCCTAAAATAANTCAATTTCATAGTCATCTTCAACATTTTATTTCCTAAAATAATCAATTTCATAGTCATCTTCAACATTTTATTTCCTAAAACAATCAACTTCATAGTCATCTTCAACATTTTATTTCCTAAAACAATCAACTTCATAGTCATCTTCAACATTCTATTTCCTAAAATAATCAATTTCATAGTAATCTTCTACATTTTAAAGATTTTTCCCAAATAAAAGAAAAAAAATTCGTAGCAGGATTGAATCCTTTTTTCAATTAATTCTCACTATTAATATCTTTTCACCATGAAAGTTAATTAATTATTCCCCTCATTCAGATCATTCGGCTTAATTTCGAAAATTATGCCTACAAACTGTTTTGCTTGGGTCCTCGATGCTTGGTCAAGTGTCGCAATTGCGAAACAATCACGTAACATAATCGTAAACCGGGGAATGACACGAGCAGAGCAAAACTCGCAAGGCTCGGAATACACGCATAGTTAGGAATCTAATTGTCGTATCTGACCTTCGATAGACGTAATGCATATTGTTGCGTAAATGGGCGGTCGAGCAACAACTATACGTACTTGTAGTTATATGTACCTTATTAGCCACACCGCGCAAGTCACTTCAAATATCCGCGTCTCGCGTCAGATTGCACGAATTATGCAGGATGTCGAACAACTCGGTACGTCGTCGTGGTTTTCGCCGAGCGTATCGCTCTTTGCGGTCCAGTTTATCCTCCCTATCAGTCGTCCGGCCGTTTCTATCAAATCGGATCGAACACACTTGTCACGCCGTGTGTAACTCTTTTTTCCTCTGATTTCATCGTTTGATCGACGTGCGCGCGTTTCAAATCCGTGACAAGTGTACGATGGATTTCGCGTTTCGCCGGCCGATTGAATTTTCAACTGGCCTCGATGACTCCGCGAATGGAGAATCGCAAAGGGCTGTACGTAAGTGCATGAGTTCGATTGCGGATGTGCACTGTTAATCATTAATGAAGCGTTTATTTGACAATTTGATGTGGAAAATTGGTGGCGGACAGGAAGAAGTTTAAGTTTTTTTTTTTTAACATGATGTTAACAGTATTTTATTAAATATAATTATTATATATTATTAAGCATTTTATTAAACGTAGTTATTATCTTTTTGTTAAATATAATTTCATTTGTATATTTTAAAGAATTATCTCGTATAAATGTAATATAATTATTCTTATTTATATATTTCAAGAAATTATCTCGTGTTTAAACTTTCTTCTATTCGCCACTGTGTTTAAGAGCAAAAGGATATCTTCTAGTCTTTTTTAGATTAATGTTTAGTCATCTAAGTTAATCATTATGAAGCGTTTATTTGACAATTTGATGGCGAACAGGAGGAAGTTTGAAACTGGTATTTTTTTTTTTAACAGTATTTTAATAAAAATAATTATTATATGTTATTAAATGTAATTATTATCTTTTTGTTAAATATAATTCTATTTATATATTTTGAAGAATTATCTCGTGTTTAATTAATATAAATATAATATAATTATTCTTATTTATATATTTCAAGAAATTATCTCGTGTTTAAACTTTCTTCCATCCGCCACTGTGTTTAAGAGCAAAAGGATATCTTCTAGTCTTTTCTAGATTAATTGTTTAGGTTAGTTGATTTTAGTCTGAGAATCATCGAAAGAAATATATTTTATTCTAAAAATGTACCTATTATATCTATTGTATCGATTCAATGTACAATTTAGATATTTTTTTGTGCTTGATTTAATTTTGAGCTGATCGATGAATGATGGACGATAATATTACTAAATATAAGTGGAGGATTGCAAAGAATTACTTGAAACTAGCCTTCGAGTGCTCGTATTTACATACATTTCTATTCAAAAATCTTAGGACATTTTTTATTTTTAATATTCAGTATTTATTGTAGATAGTAGTATTTTTTTGAATTCGATGTGTATTTCTCAATATTTCAACATTCCACACATTCTCTTATTGCGTAAAATATTATTTGAGTATAGAGTATCATAAGATAATCTAACATGCTCAAAATAATTAGTTTACTTATTGGAGATTCAAAGAGAATATTATAATATATGCATTCTTCGTTCGATATTAAACATTTAAACTTTTAGTAATTTTAGCGAGCACTCACAAGATATTAATTGTCTCAAAATTATTGAATCTGAAGTATACAATTGCAAATCGCCTATTAAACTGCTATGGATTATTGATCATTACGAACTACCATTTATCCAATGTAAAACATTTCGACGAAGATTAGAACAAACATTCAAGCACAGAAAGATATCTTCTAGTCTAATTTCGTGTAGTTAATAAGTTAATTTATTTTGAAAATGTGTATTATCATTTGTAACTTAATTGTATTAATTTAACGTTTTAATTGAACAATTTGTTTCTATGCTTGACGTCGGGTTGCAAAATAGTTTGATTAAATTTTTGAATTGCTCGATGAATAATGGCGTGATGATAAATCGCAAAAAAAAATTATTTGAAATCAACGTTATAATTACGGATCATTTGTCAAGTAAACAGGCAGACAATTTAAAAAGTAAAAGAAAAAGATTAATAAGGATATTTTTTATTTGAAGAAATATCAAGCCTAACGATTTAATACGTTAATGTTAATTGCTTACCAATTACATTACGCATACCATTTATACAACATCGTTTCGATATTAAAACCCAATTAACAAATTAGTTTCCTACTTGACGTCAAGCCACCAAATAATTCACAGGCATTTACAACATTTCATTTGCAATCTGATCAGCGTAAGCAGAAACAGAGAGTCGTTTTAAACCTCGCTGAGTTGCGAGTAGAGTAAAAGTCGTCGGGTTTCTTCAAAAGAACAGACAGATAATCGTGGCGGAAAATTCTTGAAAAGACGCGAGATGACGTAATACACACGTTTAAATGTACTCAATGTATAAATGTCGCATGTTCCTGACTACGACCATTAACTTTTATCGCACACACACACACACATACACACTCCCTCTGTCTCTTTCTCTCTCTCGTCCTTTTCTCCCTTTTTCGACTTCAATACCTCTTCGACGCATTATAAAAAAACGCTGAATCCACATACTGATCTCACTTCGTAACTATTGCCTACGAGGCGTTTCACTACTACTACTACTACTATTTAATATTTACTATTTAAAGTAAACTATCAACTCGCTACTATTTATTAAACGACGTCCTATTGTCGATTTATTTCACGAAATCGTCGTCACCGTGATGTACTTGTATCGTAAAAGACCTTCGATGTTTTTATTTCATTAATGGAGGAACAGGGTAGGCTAGCGCTGCACACTCTTTTTCGCTATAGCTCTCTGTACGATGAAAATGAAGAAAGGAAGAAGAAAAGGTCTCGTGCCTCCACGAGAAAATGAATGTTGTCAGCCCTCTTTCTCCCCTTAATTCCTAAAACGAGGGTTTATCGAAGAGGAAATCGGTGGAACGGAGGATGCAAAATGTCCTCCTTCTCTAGATCCGCCTCTCTCTCTCTCTCTCTCTCTCTCTTTCTCTCTCTCTCTTTCTTTCTTTCTTTCTCTCTCCCCCTGAACGCAACCAAAGACCTCATCATGAGACAGTTCCAGTCACTGTAAATATCTCTAGCGAATAATAGTGGTGCGCCGAGTGAGTTGATTTGTGCAGATTCTATTATTTCCTACGACGATTTACGGCATTATTTTTCAACGGAAAGTGAAATATACGTGTTGAGAAAAAAAAAGAAAAAAAAAAAGAAAAAACAAGAAAAAGAAAATGGTGTCATTTTTAATTACCCTGCTCGTCTGTCTCTGTGTTATTTGCATGTAAATTATTATTATTAAATATGTAAATAGAACGAGAAGCGTTCTTCGTAGTCGCGAATTTTATTTATTTTTTTTTTTTCTTTTTTGTATTGAGTTGTTGCACAGGAAATGCACCGATTTTACAAATAAAGTAAAATTCTGCCAGTCAGTAATAAAAGTAACAGAACGTTGAAAATGGCCAATGGCTATATTAAGTAAAAATACTTTTCGTTTCTCTCGTACAAAAAGAAACGATACTTTAGTGAAACGTGTGTCGTTTTAGAAAAAAATACATTTATTCGAGAAACCAATTTTATATAAAAATGATACTAAATAATTTCAAATGATTGAATAATTTTAAAAGGTTTCAAAATTTTAGGTAAATAGATAATGAAGAAAGTGTTTTATATAAATAATGCCTAAGTTTAGATCAAAATCCATATGAATATGAAGTAGTATGCTAATCTATAAAATGCATATTCAGTGCAGATAGATTATACACCTCTTTTAAGTCGTAGTAGTATAAATCTAAATGTTGTTGTGTAAGTATTTATGTAATAAAACATTAAATAGATAGACTAAAATGGACCATTGGCCTAATTTAATTTTAAATTAACAATTGTATTATGTGTTGACATTGTTATTTGAAGATTTATATTAATTCATAGTAATGTCTCTTTATGTTTTCAATGATGCAGGAGAAATTTTATTTCCATTTACGAGTTTACTATAAATTGAACATAAACTTTAGCCATTGAACGGTAATTGAAACTCCACTTAAAGATTAAATAGCAGAAATTCAGTTAACGAAGATTCGATTTTCTATTTACGTACAATTAATATTTATGCACAGTCACAAGGAAGTTAATAAAAAATCAATAAAAATTAATAAAAATTAAAAGTTGTCGATAATAATACTGAAAACAAAAGTAAAATGTATTTTCATCATCAATAATAGTTATCAATGCAAATAATTTTCGTATGCAATACTGATTATCAGTAAGCAATAAGTATTTTCATTACCGATAATGGTTATTCGTAACAATTTCTGTTGCCAAAAATAATTACCCGAAACCAAAAAAGAAACGTTAATCATTCGTAATGATTGTTCGTAATCAGAACCACTTCTGTTATCAATAAAAGTTATCGATAATTATAAAAACCAATTTCCATGTTCGTTGGTAATTAAAATCATTTAATCCAAAAATTTCTATATTTTGATTTCTTATTAATCGTATGGTTGTTTAAAATGAGCAAATATCTAAAAGTTTAACAAATAACAAATTAAGAATGCATTTATTTTTATCTGTATTTATAATATATATATATATATATCTGTTATATATATTATAATAAATAACGTATGTATTTATTCAATATTTTGTTACGTATATTATCTTCTTTAATATCTATTAATACTTATATTTATTATAACTTGTTATAATAAATAATCATAATAATTTTATTATTGATTATAAAATTATCTATACGTTTCAGTACAAGCTAAACGCTCAAATTCGTAATTAGTTTCTGTCTCATTATCCGATTCAAAAGTTTAACGTAGGAAAAATCTAGTGAGTGATTCATGAAATTATCTGAACACTTATGCTGTTAATTTATTACTGATCGTTATTTTCGTTTGTTAATATTTCTCTTACCAAAAAACTAAATAACACCAAATAAACGTTTTCCTAAACTCTCAAGTTTGAGTTATTGAAACTTCACTCTGTTCGACTTTCTTCAATTATATTAAAACAGATGTCATGACGGACGAAACACCTAAAAATATCTCTCAAAAAGAGAAACAACAATCACGTGAAACGTTGTATTTCATATATTTCATAGTGAGTGAGTAAAAAAAAAAAAAAAAAAAGAAGATCCGAGTGTCGTGTCGATGTTCTCCAAAGAGCGTAAAGGTACCATAATACGGGCTGCTGCTGGTTGGCAGGGGACCCTTTCTAAAATCGCGGGAGCCGACCGGAAACGGCACGAAGGCCTCCCCGAAAGAGAAACGAAGAGTAGGACAGTAAACCAGATGGGGAAGAAAGAAAAGGAACGTGGCGAGAAACACGGACACGAAGGTGAAAGAGGAGGGCCATGGCTGGGTAAAATGTGGAAGGGGCACGCACTATTTCCTAATCCAAGCGAGAGAGACGCGAGAGAGCCGACCAGCCGACCAACGAAAATGAAAGTGACGGAGAAAGTTGGGGCATTGTTACGGAGCGTAAGCCCAGCGTGCGACGATGTTATACATATATGCCTCGACTCTGAAATCGTTGGATTTGCGATTCATGTGGGGCACGCGATAGCATTCGAACACTCGCTCAAGTAGAGCAACGTGCGCATATTTTTACGTGCGTTATGTAAAAGTTTGGAAATTTCATTGACGTTGTAATGAGAGACTGTTGTAATTACGTTAATGAAATGTACAAAATGTAGAGAGACGTTCATTGTGAATGAGTATTTAATAAGAAAAAAAACAGTTAGTAGACAATTATTATGACTCTATTTGTAAAATTTCAAATCAATTTGGAAATTTATATGAAAGATACGAGATCTTATATTGTAAATATGTATTTAGGAAAAAATTAATAGATATATAATATGAATAGATATCTGAAATATGTATAATTAAAGATGGCTTATTGATATAATGGATTGTGACTGAAAGTAATATAATTGTATTAAATACCTTGTACATATATATATATATGTTTAGATTTGTTTTAAACTTGATCAATAATTGAGTCTTAGTGTCATATATATATATAGATTTGTTATATGACACTATATATTTATATATATATGACATTAAGACTCAATTAATCAAGTTTAAAACAAATATATATATATGTATGTGTGTGTGTGAGACACTAAGACTAAATTATTATAATTATTGATCAAGTTTAAAACAAATCTAAACATATATATATATATTTAGATTTGTTTTAAACTTGATCAATAACTATAATAATTGAGTCTTAGTGTCAATGAAACACTATTTCAAAATGTTTCATGTAATACACATAATTCTTGTAAATAATTTGACTAATTTCGTTACAAGTTATAATTGTAATTTTCTTACAGGACTTTCACGAATTATTTTTTACGAATTTTTTCATAAAAAATATTTTCTTCTCCTTTCTCCGTTTAAATGTGATATTTAAATAATATACATACTATTAGCTATATTATTAGCTATTGATTAAAATATACTTTTATTATATTGATATAATTTTATGAAATATATGCAAATAATTATGTCTGTTGTGCAATATTTATATATGCAATGCCAGTAACATCTTAATCTTAGAATAAAATAAATATTAATAATAGTCCCAATTGAAATTGAATATTGAAATTTTCCAATACAATAAGTAACATTGATTATTAATATAATTATAGCTTAAATATTTCTATAATTGTTACAAAATATATAAATTATTTCTGCAAAATATATAAATATATAAATTATTGTATTATATAAATATTATTTTGAATATATAAAATTATTGTATTACATAAATTATTATATATAATATAATATATATAAAATTATTGTATTAAATATGTAATTCATATACATATTTTCAGATTTGTTTCAAACTTAACTAATATAATCATATGATAATCTCTCGTTGCAATGTAATAGAATGTCAAAACGTTGTATACAACGTATAATATTTACATTATTAATTATTTAAAAAATTCTTGTCACTTTCGCGAGCAATAATGAATCACGTACATGCAACGCGATTTATCAACCGATTCAACCATAGTCGATTTTCGCATAAGGGCGCGCTTCAAGGACACCTAATGCCACTGATTTCTATATTATTAATCGACTAAATATCTCTGTTGATTGCGAAACTCCTTACTTCAAATTGAAAGAAATTCTGCCTCTAAATAGAAATTCTTCGTCTCTGTTTCTTCAACGTTCCACGTTATTGCCTTCCTCGACACTTTGATTAAACGATATTGAATTCTCTGTATATCTTCTAGCAGGTATATCATCGTTTTGCAAGATTTGTATAACATTTTATAGTGGGTACCATTCAAGATTAGCATTTGAAAAAAAGTTTACTTTTTACAATTTCTCAATTTTTCTACCTGATCTCTCTTGCACAATTAAACTGATATTATTGGCAAAATTTTACAAGGAGCAAGTTATTATTTACCAATGGTAATCAATTTTGTGACATGACAAGTGTGACAGTAGAACAAGTCAATTTGACAAATTTCCAGTTAACTGCACATCCTTTTGATATGAAATTACAAAACTGTAACAAAATTTCATAACTTTAAAGCTTGTTGCTTGTTATTTATTATTATGATACTACAAATGACATAGTAAATTATTGTGCATAATGAACATTGAACAAATTTATTTATTATTTTCTTCCCTCTTGTGTTTCATTTATTATCATTATTTTAAATTTAATGACTTAATTCATTAAATTTATTTATTACAACAAAATGACACGAAAAAATCGTGAATTTTCATGAAAGTTTTAGAAGATAATATTTGTAACATCGTGTTTTTTAATTTACTGAGTTAATTAAAGTGAAGTCTGAATGAATCATTTTTGACACGTTGTTAATCAATCATATACATTTATGCACATATAAATGTATATGATTGGTTAATCAATCAATTTATGCATATATCATTTATTAAAGTATAAAACTGTACAAGTTATTGATACATATTGTATATAATATAAATACATAAAATGAAATAGAAATAGAATGAAAGATTTATTTAAAATTTATTTTGTGATTGTGATTTTTATCAAGATAGATAATCAATGGTGTTTTAAATGAAAATAAATATATTTACTTAAATTTCATAAATTTTCCTGAGTCGAAACAAAAACAATGTTGAAAATCCATACGTATAAATGTAAATCTTACGCAAGAGTGATTTCATTTATCTATATAAATAAAAATATGAATGATCAAACGACATAAATCATTTAAATACATAAAAATCATTTTTTCCATTTTTCTTCGTTTTTTTATCGTTTCATTTCAATTGATATAAAAATAATTAATGGCCATGCAAATCTTGAAGACGAAATTTCAATACTGTCACGCTGGGAAAAATTAATAATTTACTTGTGCGCATTTACTTGTTAGGCGAACGTTTCGGTAGTAGCGAATAAATTTATAAATTGTTAACTGACTTTTATGTCGTGGCTATCCTTACCAAAAACGTCTTACGAATATTTGGCAGGGTGAAAGCCCCAAGAGACCTCCCCTCCCCTACGCTAGTTACGCCATTCACTATGGATCATTGGTATTGCGATATCTCGAAACTTTCTCTTTGAGTTAATAAATCGTAATAGATTATTAACCACTATTGTAGCAAAGACAACTTTCTATGTAACAATTGATTATTTCAGTTGAATAATTTCTGATGATTATCATTGTCGCAAGTGTTACGTAATTTTATTAATTTCTAGATATAATAAAATATTACTGCGAAGGATACATATAATCCTTGGAAATTATATGAAGTATTATCATCAAGTTGTAATATAACATAACATAGATACATTTAGCTCGTAACTAATGTAATACTATAAATATTAATAATTTGTTGTTATTTGAATTTGAACAATTTCACAAATTAAATTTCAGATAAAATAAAATATCTCTTGACACTACAGTTTAATAATTTATTATTAGTAAATTGTAATATGTAATAAATTTAATTAATGACCAATATAATAATGGAAATAATGATTTATTTTTGTATCATTGTCAACAATATTATATTATGTCATTATATATCAGAAACTATATTATAAATATAATAAATATAATAAAATATGTTATATTATGTTATTATATATTATAAACATAATAAAATTTCTCTTTTATAAATTTTTACACTTTTATAAATTCAAAATCACTCAATAGTATAACTTTTATTCATAACTATAACAATGATGATAATTCATTATTATGTTATTTCAAATAATATCATCAAGTTCCAGTATAATAAAAATTTCTTTTCTTACAAATGTAATTTTTGGTATTTTTCGAATATCTCATTGTACCAACTCTATTCATACATCTAACAATTAAAAATATTAAGTACAAATAAAATATGATATAACAGTAAAAATATAATATACCAGTAACAATATAACTGTAATAATATAACAATATAACAATAATATAACAATATAACAATATAACAATAATATAACAATATTATATATATAACAGTAACAATATAACAATAATATACCAGTAACAATATAACTATAACAATAATGTAATAGTAACAGTAATGTAATATAACTATAACAATATAACAATAATGTTATATACAGTAACAATATAACTATAACAATATAACAATAATATTATATACATTAACAATATAACTATAACAATAATATAACAGTATAAATATAACAATATAATATAACAGTAACAATATAAATATAACAATATAATATAACAGTAACAAATATAATATAACAGTAACAAATAAAGTTATAAAGAATATAAGTTTAAACAATATTTTGATTGTATCCTTTTAATCCGCTTCGACTCGTATCTCTCCAAAGAAAAGTTTGCCTAAAAACAAATACTGTGGTTCGTTAAAATCTTTGATTACTTAGGTAAACACGTACTCCAATAAATCGCGTTTGCTTATGCACGTTCTCGTTACCCAAATTGTCGTTTGTTCAATCAGCCGGACATAGTTCACTAATTCGCTGCAAATACAATTTCTGCAATATTCCCAAATAAACAAACATGCAAAAACGATACGCGAAAGCAACATTGCAGATACGACGGAAATATACGGATGTTAAAACGAATGAATTTCATGGATAACTCGGCGAAAAACTTTATTATATATTTTTTTCCTTCCAAGAAAAAAACCAATAAAGCAGGAAAGTTTCTTTCCTCGTTTCTCAATTTCCGTTTCTTCTTCTTCTTTCTTTTTCGCTCGCGTCGTCAAAGCGACAAGGTTACCATTCTAATTACGTAGAATTAGTGCTGGACTGTGAACATTTTGAATAACTTCGAATACGTATATAAGAGAGTAAGTAACATTAAATTCGTGCAATTTTAGACATGTATATACAATGACGAGCATAATTAAGCCAATAATTTAAATTTTTTGTGATTTCATGAAAAGAAGGAAATCATATAACGATTCAATTGATCTCAAACTTTGACAGTCCAAAATTCATTTTCCTTCAAAGATGATTTTAATGAGTGAAGAGAAAGTAAAGTTACTTCATGAAAATTGTCGAAATTGAGAATTTGAAATTTTACACAATTTTTTGCAAGAATAAAATTTTCTTCGTGGCTAAATCCCCTCTTTTTTTTAATTATTTTATTGAACTTTGAACGACAAAAGTTCAAAAAATCTCAGTATTTCATCGTCTAATTTTGATATTGATTGATGAATAAAATAGCAAGAGAAAATTATACGGTACGCTCATGCAAGTAGTAAGGAGTATGTATAAAAGGAAGACTTCAACTTTCAAAATTATAGCTGGTGTGATCATGAAAAGAATTTGATCAATGTTTCTAGAAATATTTGAATTTTACAATTTCAAAAAATATCCTTACTATTTGATGTGAAATCACTTTTGGCAAAAACAAACTCAGAACTGTCAAAACAGAGGTTCTATGCTTTAAAATGAGCTCAAGTATGATTTTCTTTTGCAAAGTTAAACAGTTTAAATTCTTGACAATTTGTTTTTATTATTGATTCATATGTTTTTCATTATACTTTATATAAAATTAATGTATTTTCACTATCTGAATTTTTTTGGGGTTTTTAATTTCGCTATTATTATAACGAATTGATTTGTAAATAAAATTCATGTTTCTACTAATTTGGAAAGTTGTTCTAATATATTAAAAAAAAACAATTAATTTATATCGCTATTAAATAAATATGCTTTTATGTAAATAAATATACAGAATAATCATTTAAATACTATAATGTTCTAATATTAATACAGTAGACTTCCATTTATACAAACTCCATATTTGAATCAAATTTTAATCAAATCTTTATGCATTTATAATTTAAAAACACAAAAACGCATAAAACCGCATCATAATACACCAAAGAACATAAAATGTCCAAATTGCAGCAGGTACATCTGTTACAATATTAAATAAACCAAATGAATTTTCAGCCTGGGTTCTACTGTTTCAATTATTTTCACAAAGTCTCGACATTTATTTCAATCACAACGTGTTTTCTCAATTACACAAGTTGTCAATTTTTGTACTACATGTCACGCATTGTCTAAAAAATGAAAAAAAAAAATACGCTTGTGAAATGTTAAATATTCAAAAACCTTGAAAATTCAAGATGAATCGAGATTTTTCAAAACTCGAAGAGCAGCCAAGATTTTCCAGAGATTTCGAGATAACGTGTCGTCGGTTCGAAAAAAAAAAAAAAATTGAGAAACTTCGACTTGTGCGTATTTCAAAACTGGCTCGTCACTACGTACTTACGTAGAATGAGAGAATTTTGCTTCGGAAAGCAACGAGAACAGAGAGAGAGAAAATACGTAAGTACGTGCATGTAGTGCGCGCCGTGACGTTGAAAGCCTACTGACATAAGAGGCGCCCGACGAAAGTGGCGGGTTATATAATTCGAGCACGGGACATTCGTCCTCGTGTTCGCGTGGCAGGGAACGAATTGCCGACAGTTATGGAAAAAAGGAGGATGGAAATCGTGCAAGAAGCTAATTACATTGTTTTGTCGTGCAGACAAAACTGCCGCTTTCGACTTCGTTCTTTTTTTTTTTTTCTTCGCGATCCTCTACTGCTGATTGTGGAACGAAGCTCTCTTGCTTCCCGAAGGATGCACGCTCCTTTGAATGTGAAAATACACTGCTCACAAAAGTTAGGAGATATTTTGAAATGAATACGAACCATTTGATATATATGTATATATATATATATTTTTTTTTTATTAAACAAGAAATAAAATCAGAAAATATTACGTCGTTTGCTTTCCTGCTTTCTTATTTAAAAAAAAAATTAAATGTTTCATGTTCATTTTGAAATAATCCCCTAATTTTTGTCAGCAGCGTATTTCATCGGCATCAATTACATCGAATAGAGTAATATCTTTTAAAATAGTGATCTTTTTATTTGTTTTCAATTGAACCTGACTGATCTGAATGATCTTTTCATCATTGAGTTAAATAAATTGGTACTTCTTTATAGAAAAAGAAAAGAAAATAACTAGCTGAAGTAATATAGTCTGTTAAAAGAATAGATTTGATCTATGAAAGAAACTATACATACATAATATCAAATTATATCTACTTGAAATCATTCAATTTTTGTCTAAAATATTTCTCGTAATGTCGTAAAAATCAGCTAATTATTAATGTCGTAAAAATCAACTAATATCGTGTACATGGATTTTAATTTCAAGTAATTTGTCGTTTCTCAAGATATTATAAAATTTCTAGTATACTATAATTTAACTTAGACTGTATTACAATAACGTAGATTTTTTATTTTCAGCATTTTATTGCACAACTCAGATGTAATTCTAATATAATAATATAACCTTTAATAATAAAATATTTCATATAATATTATATTTAATAATATAATATAATAATATAAAGGTTAATAATATAATATTTTATATAATATTACATTCAATAATATAATATAGTAGTATAAACTTTAATAATATAATATTTTATATAATATTATATTTAATAATATAACATAATAATATAAACTATAATAATATAACATAATAGTATAAACTTTAATAATATAACCATTTTATATAATATTATATTTAATAATATAACATAATAATATGAACTTGAATAATATAACATTCTATATAATATTATACTTAATAACATAACATAATAATATAATAATATGACATAATAATATAACATAATAGTATAAACTTTAATAATATAACATTTTATATAATATTATGTTTAATAATGTAACATAATAATATAAACTCTAATAATATAACATTTTATATAATATTATATTTAATGATATAACATAATAATATAAACTTTAATAATATGACATAATAGTATAAACTTTAATAATATAACATAATAGTATAAACTTTAATAATATAACATTTTATATAATATTATGTTTAATAATTTAACATAATAATATAAACTCTAATAATATAACATTTTATAAAATATTATATTTAATGATGTAACATAATAATATAAACTTTAATAATATAACATTTTATATAATATTATATTTAATAATATAACATAATAATATAATGTAACTCCAATGTAACAATTTGTAACTTTTGCCTAAGCCGTACAAAGTATAAACTTTTAATCTTTATCAACGTCGTAAATCACCATAAAAATCACAAATGCACGTACATTCGTTTACTTAATGAACTCTGTATGTTAAGGAAATATAGTTGCGCGTTCTCATCTACGCATTTGTAAGTTTCACTTCGTATTCATTTCCAAGTAGAAAATTGCATAACTATTCCTATTCCTCTTCCTTTAATATTTCTAATATTACCTGCAACGTGTATTAACGAACTTCGTGCCGATGTCTTTTTTAAAACCAAATTGGACGAATGCCGGTAATTATAACTTTTATGACCGATGATTTCCCTCGGTTTTGCAACGAAAACGAAATTAACGTATTAGTCGCGAACACGTTAAAATGCTGCACCTTGCTAATACCGTTCGAGCAGATAAAAAGTTTTTTTAACGCGGGTGGCCTTCGACGCGACGCGATAAAAAGAAAATAAATAGTAGACTGAAAATTGCTCACGCGGAATTAGTCACTCGTGCTTGATTTCGAAAAAAAAAGAAAAAAAAAATAGCACTTTACGATGAATGTGACGATAAAATTAGCGTCACGTGCCTCGGTGTACAAATACTAATATGCCCGTGAAAAACACGAATTAAATTTCAAACGCAAGAATGATTAGCTGAAACATTTATCGAATACCATTCTTGAATAAATTGAACTATTTGACCGATGTGAAACAATTATAACTTAGCATGACGGTAAATTTTTAATTTTTCTGTTACAAAGGATTTTGCACAATTACTATGACAGGAAATGGAGGGAATTAACGCAACGTACAGAAATGTATAAAATATCGAAAGGATATATTATTTAATAGCGGAAATAAATTTCTGTTTAAAATTTCATTTTAAACAATGTTCTTTTTTTTTAAATTATTTTAGCAAAAATATAAAATTACGTAAATATTTACGATCTAATGATGGTTTCGCCAAATTTTAATAGGGAATTTCTAATAAATATAAAGTTACATAAAAGAAATCATAAAATTGTTCTGATCACTCACGTAGCAATTAATAAAATTTTAATATCTTTATCTTGATGTATACGATTTCTAGTTTCTTTCCCTTCGAAGAAATAACATTTCGTTTGTAACTGATACGTTTTTAGTAAAATTGAAAGTTTACAAGTCCTATTAACTCTCCATACAAAATTTTATTCTTGCCCTTCAACTTATCATTTCCTGTAGAATATTGTAAAATAATAATAAGCATCTTGTGTTTTACTTTTAACAACAAAATATAAACATATAATACACCACATACGTGTATACTAATGTATATAAATGTATATAATAAATATATTACTCTATGTACATAATATCCTATGTAAATAATATTATTAACATTTAATAACATATTAGATACAGATAATATTAAATGAACAAATAAGTGTAAAATAAAAAGATAAAGAAAGAAATAAATAATATAAGAAATATAATAATATAATAAAGTTAAAATGAAATATAAAGTTAATATAATAATATAATAAAGTTAAAATGAAATATAATGTTAATATAATAATATAATAATGTTAAAACGAAATATAAAGTTAATATAATAATATAATAAAGTTAAAATGAAATATAAAGTTAATGTAATAATATAATAAAGTTAAAATAAAAAGATACAGAAAGAAAGAAATAATATAAAAAATATAATAATATAATAAAATTAAGAAATAAATAATATAATGCTATATCAAAGTAAGACATTATATCATTATATTTATTATTCCACAGTATTAATTTCTATTCTAGATAGAATTATTACTCATGATTGGTATCAGTTACAAGAATCTTCAAAAATGTGTTATCTCGTACGATATTATAAATTATCAATAACAACAATTGAAAAGAGAAAATGTAGCAGTATATGTATGTGAAATAAATCGAAAGTTTACACTATTAATACAAATATATTCTATACTATATAATATATATTCTATACTAATATATTATAATATATATAATATATAACATATATTATAATAAATATAATATATATTCTATACTATATAATACGTATATACAAATGTATTCTGTACTATACAATACGCATATACAAATATATTCTATACTATATAATACGCATATACAAATATATTCTATACTATATAATACGTGTCAGGCACGTAAAACCTACTGTCAAGTTGCACTCGAATCCTTCAATTTTACTGGAAAAGAAAAAAGAAAGAGAAAAGATGAGATGTCATAAAATTATGAACGAACCTACACGTTAAGCAGCACACGACGCGAGAAAGCCGAGAAAGGACCAATACCGATGGCGAACGCATCGGAAAGGGGATAGTGGAAGAAAGAAGCGGTTTCTTGCAAAACAACGAGCGACGTGCCCGAGGTCGAGGACCATCCGTCGAACCTCTGACGAAACTCTTTGTTTCTTACGTTTCCATTCGAGGCAGCAATTACCGTGCTTTCCAGTTCGACCGGGTAAAACAATCGAGTCACTCTAGGCTACATAAACCGGCGAGTATGAGGCGACCGGTCCTTAATCGGACAAGGAAAAACTGGT
Source organism: Frieseomelitta varia (assembly GCF_011392965.1). Classification (NCBI taxonomy): domain Eukaryota; kingdom Metazoa; phylum Arthropoda; class Insecta; order Hymenoptera; family Apidae; genus Frieseomelitta; species Frieseomelitta varia. Next base: position 1,191,099 of record NW_025110166.1, on the reverse strand, counting down.
TCCGCGGGCGAAGAACTGCGGAGGATCGGAACTGCTATGAACAGACACAGGAAAGGAATAAAACGAACGGACGTTTCTGTAGAGAAAGGTTCAATCAAGATCAACCATCATCATTCCACTTCGAATATAAATTATGACTGCAATTTTTGCTGCTACTTAACACGACAAAATGATACACACTGTCGTGTAAGTATATTATATTATTATGTAATTATTTATATTTATATGAAGACACCTGCAATTATATAATTGTATATAATAGCAATATAAATAATATAATTATTATTGTATAATTATATACAAATATATAATATTATTATATAATTATTTATATTTATATGAAGACACGTGCAATTATGTAATTTTATATGTTAATAATATAATTAATAAGATTATTATTGTATGATTGTATACAAATATATTATATTATTATGTAATTATTTATATTTGTATGAAGACAGGTGCAATTATATAATTATATATAATAACAGTATAAATAATATAATTATTGTTGTATAATTATATACAAATATATTATTATATAATTATACAATATAATATGTTAATAATTATATAATATAACAATTGTTATTCTATAGAGAATTTTCAATAGAGAAAGGTTCAATCAAGATCAACCATCTTTCCTTCCACTTCGAATATAAATTATGACTGCAATTTTTGCTGCTACTTAACACGACAAAATGATACACATTATCGTGTAAGTGTTTAGACACGTGCAATTATGTAATTTTATATGTTAATAGTATAATTAATATGATTATTATTGTATGATTGTATACAAATATATTATATAATTATGTAATTATTTATATTTATATGAAGACACCTGCAATTATATAATTGTATATAATAGCAATATAAATAATATAATTATTATTGTATAATTATATACAAATATATAATATTATTATATAATTATTTATATTTATATGAAGACACGTGCAATTATATAATTGCGTATATAATAGCAATATAAATAATATAATTATTATTGTATAATTATGTACATATATTATGTTATTATATAATTAATACAATATAAGATATTAATAATTATATAATATAACAATTATATTAGTATTATGTATTTTAATATTAAATTATAAAAGTATAGCAAATAGCAATTAATTTTAGAAAATCTTTATTGTAAAAGTTTATACACTGCATATACATGGGTGTATATATATAATTCTATATATATAGGAAAATAATAGAAAAGATATATAAGAAAGTAAATGAGCATTAACTTTCGTATATGCAAATTGTTTTACTGTTTCATCGTAAATGATTTGAGTGTGTCATTTTAAGTTGATAAAATGATTAAATAATTGTATCGTTTCTCAAGTACATTTCTTCTATATTTATTTCTTGTTATCGACACTTTGGAAAAAGCTTTTTCTCTGTGCTTTGCACGCAAGCAAATGAATATTATTAAAAATATATTAATTTAACAAACATGATTCCCAAACTTTGTCCCTGTCTCAACGATTCCTGTTTCAACGATTGTTTGATCTTTTTTTTTTTTTCCTTGACAAACATTTTTTGAGAACTCTATAGGAGTTTTGGGTATCCAACGCTTGTGACATTGTTAGCATCAAGGTCATCAATTTACGTGTAACAGTTGCAAGGTGTAATCCGTTGGAAAACCGAAGGTGGCACACGTGGAGAAACAGAGGAGTGACCCAAGATCTAATCACGAGGAGACACGGATCAAACCGTCGCGATCGAGCGAACGGTCGGTTTAGTGAAACACTTGGAAAGGCGGCTCAAGGCTCGGCTAGCCTTGGACGCGTTAGATTGCCTAATATTCTTCAGGCTTCGAGCAATGCTACGTGTCGCCGACATGGGGCAAAAATACACATGAAACTGTACGGCACAATTCACGACGGACTAACGATTCAATCGATTTTGTACTGCGCCAGTACCAAGCTTTGATGTCCCAAAAATTTGTCAGTTCACCATACAGGAGAACATTCCTCTATCATAATGATCGTGAGTCAATGAATTCGTCAAATTTCAACATTCACGTCAATAATTCAAGGATTAACATATAAATACGTACGTGTTTTATCTGATCATGTATGATCATACCAAGTATGTTCAAGAGTATCCTTACTTTCAACGAGATACATTTTAATTATCTTAAGTTAGGGACAAATCGAATTGCAATGATTTTGTTCTTTATAATTATATTAGCTACGTATGTTACTCACAAATATTAGCTACGTAATTGCTTATTAAAAATACTCGAATACCTGTGAGAAATTTTATGAGCGTGTTATGTCTATTATAGAAAGTATTTTGATATTTTACTAACATTATAGTGAGATATGACTATAATTTGAAATAAGTGTAAAAATAGATACACAGGTTACAAGATAATTGACAAAGTTATAAAAGTATTTCAACAATCAGAATTAATTATATGAATAGACTTCAAGATGCTTAAGATATTGTATACTGTATTTATATACTGATTATATATTGTATATTGTATTATATATTGTATGTTGTATTATATACTGATTTTTAACTAAATACATCTTGTCAAATTTGTATACAGTTTAGAATATTAATAATCTCTAAAAATTGTATAATAGGTAGTATAATAATAATATAGTTAAAAGAGATAAAATAAAAGTATAATAATAATATAATAATTCATAAATAATGATAAACATAATATATATAACAATATAATATAATATAATATACTAATAATATAATATAATATAATATAATAATAATAATATAATATAATATAATAATAATATAATAATTCATAAATAATGATAAACATAATATATATAACAATAATAATATAATAATAATATAATAATAATATAATAATAATATCAAGTATCTATACTGAAAGGTCTTTTATAATAATACAGTGAACTATTGTATTTACGTTATATTGCATGTAACTATTATATGTAAGTGACGTTAAGTTTGTCATTTAAAATATTTTTCCTTCTTCGTTTCACTTTTAAACATTAGGTTAATAAAATGACGAGAAAATTATTATTTTGTGATATCAACTTGTGATTGGCTCGATTAATGATATATTTAATGCAAAGTGTGTTTTAACTTTAATTACGTTATCGATTTTCACTAATTTCACCGATATTAAATTTATAATTTATGACAAATAATCACACTGAATTAATATTTAGTAATTAGACTTAATTTGCATTAATTTATCTATTACGTGTAATTGTGTGGATTAAATTTGACTAATTATAACTTGTTATCAATTTGCCTATATAGATTACACAAGAAAAATATGACGAATTCATTTTATGTTGATTTTCTAATTACAACGCTACGTAATAGTTGGAAAGGAATATTTGAATATATTTACATAATAATAGTCTCTTGTGAATAGCTGTATCAACGAATGGCATGGCAATAGTTTTTAAATGCAAAGAAAGCGGTAAATGTGAACACGTATTAAAAGACCAAAATCGAATAAGAAACGAAAAATAAAAAATTGAAACTATAAATTTCAGAATAATATAAATTCAACGATCAATATTCCAAGAAGATGAAATTCTTTTACTTATCTTCTTTCATTTATTGTTAATTTTATTTATGTTCCCAATGAGCATTATTTATATGTACATAAGTGTATCTTTATTATGTTTATATTTTTAACATTGTTAAATAAATCGTTTTGGAAATCGTCGCTTAATTCATTACGATATTTTACAATTAGGATTAATTAACATTGATAGCGTTGACATACCTACGAGAATTCATAATATTTTTCACAAATTATTATGTTACAATAGAGGTGCAATGAAAACGCATTTTTTAATTTTTTAATACTGTTCGATTATTTATATTATTAGAAATTTAAAATCAATGAATTAAAATCAATTCATCTTATTTTAATTTCATTGCAAAACATTTATAGAAATTGAAACGCCGTGGCAGTCAAATGTATGAAATTTAATATCTCCAGTCGAAAACTTATGAAATTATAAAAATTCGAGCATTTCTAGGAATATTGGAAAATTTCTTTTTACTAGATTCACCATCATTTCGATATATAATATCAATAATATATATTGTTGTAATCGTATATATGTATTATTAATATGTTAATACATAGTATACACATTACACAAAAAGTATCAAAATATTTTACGTAACGCACATAATATATTTAGAAAATATTTCCACAACTGTTGTCAAATATTTTCATGAGCAACTGACATGAAATTTATGTTCCAGATTTATGTTCCAGATCTCAGACTTTGTCACTTGGAAAGTCATTTTGTGCAAAGAATGTTACGACTGGTTTTCATTGAATGAAAGGGAAAGTAGCGTAAGCCACAATCAGATGCAATTTAAGCTACTAAACTTTTAATTTATACCGAAATTTAATTTATACTAGAAACCATTTATTTGAAGCCACTTTTTTTACACTGATCTATACTCATTCAGACCAGTTCGCACAAATTGTTCAAAATGATCACCTTTTATCTCTGCACGCAAGCAAGCGTGCTTCTACGGACCGCATCTATTATAATAAATATTAGCAAGGTCACTTATTGATGATAATAGCCTTTCTGATTTCAATTCATTACGTATATTACGCTTTCAACCTAAATACATCCTCCAATTTCATACGATAGGATCACATACGTTTATGAATATGAGATAGAATGCTTTGACTCGACAACAGTATCAGTAGTTTTTTAGAAAACGAAGACGAATCGACCAATGTTGTTCGAAATGATCTTCCAAACACGTTAAGGGGGTATTCTAGGGGGAACTTTTGAAAAAATCGATTCTGTTTCTTTTTGGCATATTCTTAAAGGACATAGTTTCAAAAATAAATCTCTGTAACCTTACATGTGAACTCCTAAAATTTGATGATTAAAAATGTTTATTGTGAATGTTTGTCTTTAATTTTTCAATGTTTAATTTTTATTACTATATATGTTATATATATTATATAATATATATAGTAATTATAATATTATATATAGTGATTATATATTATATTATATTATTTATTATATATAGTAATTATATATTATATTATATTACTATATTATATAATATATATAGTAATTATATATTATATTATATTACTATATTATATAATATATATAGTAATTATATATATTATATTATATAATTTTTATTACTATATATATTATATATATAATAAATGTTGAAGGACGCAACGACCAGGGTCATTGTCACCGCAATACTAAACTTTAAAGGTATTTTTCTGGAAACTATGTTTTTCAGAACGTTGTCCATGATATCTCAAAATCTACTTGACCAATTGGCTCAAAATTTTAAGTACGCATTTAGTACATGTGTGACTATAGCCCCTATACCAGAATCAACCAAAAAATTTTATTTTTTTTATTTTTTTAAGCTTCCGAAGTTTAACAAAAAACATGCAAAAATCAATAATCGAACTTCAAAATATCGCCACTCTTTTAATTACCGACTTTTCTCTTTTTTTTTTTTTTGGTATACCTGCTATAGCCAAACTCATACTAATTAAACAACATTCACCTTTTTTTTTATTTCCGACAAGCAGAATGGCCTGAGACGACCATTTTTAAAAGCGAGTAATTTTAACTTTCTTTGTCACAAAAAAAATTTTAAAACGTCGTTGAAACACGTGCAAATAAACCTTGTTTGACTGCAATAGTAATTTCTCTGAAAAAAAAACACGCACTTCACACCAGAATACTCCCTTGAGTCTTAAAATCCCTTAAGTTAACCTTAAGTTGAGATCTGAACGCGTACAAAACTGGGCTTCATCTAGCAATTTGAAATTTGTCGAATAAAAATAGAGACTGACGTTGGCAAGCCGAGAAATAAATTTCCCCACAGGACGTACGATTCTGATTAAGATTACTGCTCGCATATCGCGAAGGTCACGGTGCCTCGAGACACGATAGCGACGCGACGTCCCGATTGCTCGCTTCGGATGTCTCTCTAGATGCACCTGCACGCATTGCAAACTATGTACATCGAAGCGTGTCAGACGTGTACGCAATGGCGTGCAGGTGCGTGGCCATTGTAACAACCGCACGCGTTCGACGTGCCAAACGATAAAAAGTAACATTAAGCGACACGCGCATCGGTAAATCGCCGGCGATTTCTGATCATCGCGATCGTGACGGTGAAAACGAAATCCGAGTTAGGAGCCGAAGGAAAGAAGGGTATAGCAGCTGGAACAGCAGAATGTAGAACATAGGCGATCGTTCTTCATTCTTTTTTTTTAAATTTGCGCATATTTTGGGGAAAGTTTGAAGAGTGTGAGTGCGACTTAATAATAAATTTTATTGATTTTACGAATTGTAAGTGTAAAGGTAGCTTTCACAATCGCATACAGTCAGTAATAAAGAATGAAATATGCAGTGATATATTAATTATTATTAACGCGTATGCGTATAATATTTTATAGCTTTCATATTAAAGAGTAACGATAATAAATGTTTCATTTGCAATTTTTTTTTAATCAATTTATACTACTGATTTCCATTGTTTTAATATTATAGTAGAGGCTACTGAGAAAGAAATTCCAAGGATTTGCTTAATACTTTTTGTAATTTTATGAAATTTTAAATAAATTAAAATATTTATAACATTATGGTAAATTATTGTCCGGTTCTTCAGTGGGTTAATAAAACTTGGAATTAAATTTTGCTGGAATTTTTCAATTTTAGGACAGTCTTTTGATTAGATGTAATTTGTTAGATTGAAAGTGACAGAATTCAAAATAATTTCAACAGTTACTCAATGACACTTATATTAATTAGACATTATTTTATTAGTCAATTGAAATTATAAAGCTTAGGAAACAAAATAACTTTTATAACTGATTATACATTCTACGTACGTAATCACTCAATTAATTAACAACAAAATTAGAGTTGAACTAATAATAAAGATAATTCATTATATTTAAATACTACGTCATGTTCTTTTACTCGGTATTAATTCGAAATAATAATGCGGTGATTTATTTAAACAAGCAATGATATTCTCGAAATTATTTTATTATTTGAGTATCGAATAAAATAACTACTTTTGTATTTTCTATTTGTTTCTACAAATTCATTTTTTAAATAATGTTTTCTATTCTTTAAATATGATTTCATCTTCTGCAAATTTCATTTTCTACAAATCATTTTCTAGTTTTAGACTACGGATACTTCTTAATTTTGAAAAATATCTGTATTTATTTTTGTATTATCTTCTGTATTTATTTTTGAAAAATGCATAATTCTATATTATCTTCTGTATTTATTTTTGAAAAATATATAATTCTAGAAATCTGGAAGCAAAATTTTTTGTTTTTTTTTATTCTCATAAGGATGTAAAATTGCATAAACAACGTTAGTTTAGTTTAGTTAATTTAATTATATGAATTAACTTAAATAGAATAAAATAACTTTAAAATTACTTTTCTTGTATTATTTTTAAAATAAAAACAATAGATTTATTATTTTATTTCGAATGAAATTTGATGTCTATTAATGATCTACGAGACCTTTTGTTTCTTTCTGATAAATTAAACCTTTTAAATGATCTAGTTGTATAAATTTTAATGCTGGAAGATTAATTCTTCAAGTAGCTTAACCTTGAACGTTTTCAGTGTAACTGTAGAATCCGAGATATGTTACTGAGAGAATTTTGCGAGTGAAAAACAACTGTCGTTTGACATAATGGTAACGATCGTTCGACGATTTCCATATTGTCTACGCAAAGGAAAAAAGTGGCAGTTGGTTCACTTTCTAAGGCCGATGACTGTTTAAACCGATCACCCATTACCAGCGTCGACGTCGCGGCAGAAAGGTTTGCGAAATGTTACTGCTACCTATACTTGTCTCTCCGTTGCCATAATACCCGCAACATCGCAATCAATAAACGAACAATATTTGCCTAATAATGGTGATTCACTTACACAAGCATTCGAGTGAAAGTACAGAGCGACTGATCTTTTTGTCGACAGAGCGAGGGAACACGAAATTGCGAGTGATACCGGTGCCAATGACGAACAACAAAAGCATTCTATTTTGAGATAGACGATCCATCGTTTGTCGAACTGTTTCTCCATCGCACAATCAATAGCGAATTAACATGTGTCGCCAATTGCGCGTATTCTACGCCAATACTAATTTTTGTATTTGAATTTAGAGGTTCTGGCATTTAACTCATTAAGAACTAAGCAGTTTGTGAGTCATCTCAATTTTTCTGAAATTTCTAATACCTAACTGGGATCTAAATGTGACAAGTGAACACTTGAAATTAATTTTTATAGATACGATGCTAATGAAAAGATTCGATAATGTAAATCGAGTGAAAACGAATTGCAAATGAAATGTTAATATTGGCCTTCAATGAATCGATCTGGAAGAAAAAACACAAAGACGAAGAAGAAGATGTCGATTTCTTTTGGCAAAATGCTTCTGTCTAAATTAGTCTTTCTTGAAATTTCTGAAAAATTAGAGAAGTTTTGTGAATTTAAATTGATTATGATTAATAGAGGTTTGGTAATGAAATAAATAAAATGAAATCTAAATAGAGTGAGTGAAGTAAGATTGAAATAAACTGAATAAGATGAGTAAAATGAAATAAACAAGAAACAGCAAATAAAATAGAAGGAAATTAAAAGAGGATGTTTAACAAATTTAATTTAATTAACGAATTCCAATCGTCGTTTCTGTATAAAATTATATTGAACGATTAGCTTGTTTCTCTGTCCTCGTTGTTAAATTAATCATTCTAATCAAATTATTATAATTTCATTAATTAAATAATTAATTCATATTAAACCTTATATTAAATTATATAAATATTAAATATTGAAAACAAATTGAATAAACTACAAATTTTATCATTTCTATAGTCTCTGGCTATCGAATTAGGATCATGTTCAGGCTTTTGAGAGAAATGTGATTAAAAAAATGGAAATTAAATGAAAATTTATTTCATTGACTGCTTACTTTGGACATTTTATATAATTTTAAACATTACGTATATTTTACAAAAGTTTTACATAAGTTGAATTTAGCATAAAAGTCTTCAGTTAATTTATCATATTTTTCTTTTATAATTCTGAAATACTAATACGTGTTGTAAATTAATAAGAAAAGCTGAGCAATTTATTAAGATGAAACAAAATTAAAATAAACTTTGTAAGACAATGAAAATTGAAGTAAGTTTGAAAAAACAAAAAGTCAATATTTATAAATGCCGCAATAACCTTGTAACCTATGACTATATATTTGTATCACATTTTCTTTTTAATATCTTGTGTCATATGATAAATAATAAATATTTCAAGATTTCAGATTAATTGATGTAATCTTCTGTAATTACGTAATAATGCTAGATTATGTTCAAATAAATGTAGTTAGCGAAAGTAAAGGATTCTATAGTAACATGTAATAGCATGCAGTAACAGGTAAATAGAAAATTATATCACTGGAAAGTTTGTTTACCTGCAACAATTTCGAACATCTAATTTAAAAATAAATTAGTTTGTGTAATATGCTTTTATTATTTGGTAGAATTTCTTAATTCTATAATATCTAAATTACAAATATTGCATCAAATTCAAAAATATCAAATCATATGGAAAAGAAAATTGTTAGGTAATATTAAAGTGTCAATCTGAATGTTTATAATTTAATTCGAAGTAGTTTCGTAACTTTGATGATTAAATTATTAAAAAATTAAATTACTAGATATTGAATTATTCCAATCATAATTGTAAAATGATATTTTATTATTATTCTATTATTATATATATATATTATATATATTATATATATATTATATATATTATATATATATTATATATATATTCTATTATTGTTCTATTATTATATTAATACCTAAAGTGTATTAACACTTGTGAGAAGATTTATATAGATAAGACATATTTTAAAATTTTATTAACATTATAATGAGCAACGACTATTATGATTGGTAAAATTTGAAATTATTTAGAAAATATTTATAACAAATATATATTTAATATGTAATGAATATTAAGAATGATTTCATTGAATAATAATTATTATATATTATTCCTGTAACATAATAACAGAAATAAAATGATATAAAATTAAAATACTTTGAACGTTACAAATGCTTTTAAATATATTTTACAATTCATCAATAATCTGAAACAATTCCAAAATTTAAATTCGATTCTCAAAGGTACGATTCAATGAATCATTTTATATAAATATCATAATATTTCTGTAATAATGTCATAACATCTCTAAAAGTAAAAAATTAAATAATTTCTATAATATTACTTAATATATATTACTATAATATTACTTAATATATATTACTATATTATTACTTAATATATACTACTATATATATTAGTATAATATTACTTAATATATATAACTACATATATTACTATAATATTACTTAATATATATTACTATATGTATTACTATAATATTACACTATCTACTGTAAAATCTGTCATCGTTGAAAAAAAAAGTCTCTCCAGCACTAGAACTATCAACGATCCATTCAACCAAGTATTATACTTTAAGTACTCTCATATTTCATAGATACAACTTCTATCTATGAAATCAGAGTGCAAGGAATCGTAAAAAGTTTTTACAACCCGATAAAAAAAAAAAAACGCAAAGTGTACTTCACTTCACAGAAAGAAATCGATCAAATCTCTGAAAGTATACATTGTCAAATATTATGCATTGATAGCTCATTTTTATTGCATTGATAGCTCCGCTGTTAAGACGCCGAGTGAAATCTGATATCTTGGACGTGAATTCTCGAAAAGGAAAAATTAGAAGCATGGTTATAAATAGTTATCACGCGGTTCTAAATATAAGTAAAAGCGATTAGCATTAGAAGAAATAGATCGACGATAAGAATGCCGGCTGGCAACACGTGCGCGAACACGCGTATTGCGTTTTCATGCTCGTATACAGCTCACGGTTGTGACATAACCGTGTAATGTATGCGTTTAAAGGAGACCATCGAGGAGACGCGGAGTTGTCTTACGGGGGAAAGCAGTGTTCACTTTCACCGGTTCGCAGGCTTTTACATTGTGAGACGCGCGTGCACAGAGCGCGTCTTTACGCTCGTTTCTTCATATGTGATACAATTGCTCGCGAAATTATTTGTACGCTAGTAGAAACTCTTTGATGAATATATATTATGGGAAACGTTTCGATATTATAGCAAGATTCGAATATAAATTTAAAAATATGCATAGAAATTGCAAGATACTTGACATATTTCGCAAAGGTCGCACAAAAGTCTTAGGACACTTTTATTATTATATTATATTATTATATTTATTTATTATTGTTACATTATATTATTATATTTATTTATTATTATTACATTATATTATTATATTTATTTATTATTATTACATTATATTATTATATTTATTTATTATTATTGTATTATATTATTATATTTATTTATTATTATTGTATTATATTATTATATTTATTTATTATTATTACATTATATTATTATATTTATTTATTATTATTATATTATATTATTATATTTATTTATTATTATTACATTATATTTTTATATTTATTTATTATTATTACATTATATTATTATATTTATTTTTTATTATTACATTATATTATTATATTTATTTAATATTTAGTATTTATATATAATATTTTTAGTATTTTCTTTGGTATTTGTATATAATATAATATTTTTATTAATATTTAGTATTTATCCTGAATATGAATGATCGTACATACACATTTTATAATACAATATATAATATATTATCAGAATCTTTATTGTATAAAGTATGTCTTATACATATTATATTTATTACATTTATTGTAAATATAACAATTTGTATTATATTAGGAGTACCTATCAGTAATGTCGTTTTTTTCTAAAATTAATGAACATTGTCATCTAATGATAATAATTTAAATAAAATAACATTTTGTACAATATCGAAAAACAACTTATGGGTACCCCCATTATAATGCATATTATGTATATAATTTATATTTTCATATTGTGTAATTTATATTGTAAATATTGTATTTATTGTTTGTAATTTATAATTTATATTTATTGTACTATTTTCATTATACAAATGTAGTACTAGAATTTTTAAACGGAGATGTAAGTATTTAATCAGCCACAAGTTTCAATATTCAGTGGGGCTACTCAATATTTACAATTGGTATGTCACTTGATTTTCCAATTTTCATATACAATCATTTTTTGCATAATACACGTAATATACATGCGATTCTTCTTTCGTGAACTGCTATATATATTAATGCACATGTATTTATATACATATACATGTAATATATATAAATATTTTACTTAAAATTTTAACATTGGATAATTTTGTAGACATTGTAGGTTTCTTTATTCATAAATTTTGTGGAACAATGAAAGCTATAAGTTTGCTTAAATATATTCAACAATACCGTCACTATTCTGCTAAATAGTCTATCTATTTTAATAAGTTGTATGGGTTAGTATAGTAGACAATAATGTACAACCTACTTCATAAAAATCCTACGAACATTCATGCAATATTTATATATTTTCTTATTAAACGTAAGATAATAAAAAGATATTGTAAGATAAATATATATAGTACATATCTTATATATATATATAATATATATATAATCTTATATCTTAGTCATATATATATATATATATATATATATATATATATATTATCTTATATCTTAGATCTTACATCTATATTTTAAATTGGTTATAAATTTTATTAATACCAATAATCGTAATCACCACTCATTACAATATCAGTGAAATTTCAAAACATTTTATATAATACGTATATAATATTATAAAAATATAGTATATAACATATAACGCATATAATATTATAAAAAATATATAATACATATGATTATTATAAAAATATAATATATAATATATAATACGTGCGATTATTATAAAAATATAATATATAATACGTAAAAATTCTTCCATAGTAAGCGTTTTAATATTTTCGTGAGTCACCATAGTCGAGCGTCGCTTCTTGACTCTGTCAAACTTCCATAGAACTCCGTTAATCTTACGTAACGCCAGTCGGAGACGTGTCCGTCTTTGGAAATTTTCTTCCCCTTCGAAATCTTTGAAACGTACTTCGAGATACGCGAAGAGATAAGCAAACGTATTACTCGCCGGCATCCGAGGTGAAATTGCACGTTGCCAACGTTTAACGCCGCTGGCCAGCGTAATTTACCATTTTATCGTTTATCTGGATATTCGTTAATTCGATTTCTTTTATCTGTTTTTACATTACGCTTGGCTTTGCCTCAAACCGAGTTACTTTCATCCTTTGGTTCGTATCTCGCACGATTGCAATGACAAAATCTCGATAAATGAAAATCTCCTTGCCATTAACTGACTATAAATGTCGTTTCGATAGTAACACCAGGTTGTTCATGCCGTATATAAATTTTCGGATGACTTGTAATGATTTCGAATGAAAGTGTCGACGTACTGACTTTTGATTTCCATGTCGCTGCTATAAATACAGCTTTGATATATATATATATAGTTGGTATATATTATATAAATAACTTTTCTCTGCACTTTCGCATTTTTATTTCGAAAATAAGAAAAATAAGTTGTTATTTTATCAACAAAAGCAATTTTTATCAGCAATTGTTTCATTTTGTCTCGGTAGCAGTAAAATGACCTGTAAAATTTAATTGTTTCTGAAGAATGTCATCGTCGAACACTTTGTTTCTAAAATATTTTAATAATAATATTTAAAATAAGTAATAATACTTTGAATTATATTTAATTTTAAACATCTTTTCGTAGAATTACATTGAATCTGTTAGCTTCATGATCAATTACTAATTGTAGCTTCAAATGCACACAATTCTACATATAATTTTGAAAAACTGAAATAATTGTTATTTCAAATATACCATAAGTATAGCTCTTTGAATTGTAAGATTAAAGTGAAAAATTGTATATCTTGATCATGAAGATACGGAAAAGAAAAGAAAACTAATTTTATTACCATAGTAGGATAAATGGAATAATAAGAAACTACTATACCATATTTCAAATATTAATTGTACAACTAATTTTATAAATATAATATTATTTCTATCTTTATAAATATAATAATATTAATTCTGGAATATTCTAGTAAAGTAAAATATAATATTTTAGGTTTAAAGATCTATATAATGAACTAATATTAAATAACTCTAATTATTAACAATTTATTTCAATAAGTGTAAAACGTTTTTTGACATATGTTTCATCATATTTTATACAAATCAGAGTTTATACATGCTCAGTGATAATTTTTTAAAAATTATTTACAAAGTATATTTTCTTCAACTGAAATGTCCTATCTATTTTCTAAAACTGAAGACAATTGATATTTCATTATTCCCTTTGTGCCGTCTTTATTTTGTTTTGTTTAATTAAAACTATTAAATATGATTTCAAGATATTATGCATAAGTTTAACTACCAAGGGCTAAAGCATAGAATTTTGATCAGAGATATTTTAAAATGAAAAAAATAGAAATACAATAGAATACACAAACTTTTTATTCGTGTATTTTATAAGAAATCATTCAAGCTTGTAGAAATACACTGTTTTGCATCTGTAATATATCTAAAAAAAAATTATATTTATAAAATTAAAATAATATTTATAAGGTAAAATATTATAAATAATATGATAAGGTAGATATTTATATATTATAATATTATAAGGTAAATATTTATTTTAATATTTATAAAGTAAAATATTATAAATATTATAATACTATAAGGTAAAATATTTATAAAATTAATTGTACAATTAATAGTTGAAATATTTCTATGATATAGTTTCTTATTATCCCATTTATCCTACTGTGGTAATAAAACACGAACTAGTCATTTTGTCCACTCGGCAGTTCTACCGTTAAGTATTGTGTCGATTTCTCGAAACGTTCTTCGAGACATTCGTTTGAAAATTCCGCCGAAACTACAAATTTCCCTCGGTAGAAGACGCTGAACGGAGAGCGCCAGTTCGCACGCACAATTCGTTCGAACAATTTTCACTTCTCCCATGTTTTCTTTCCTCTCCCCCTCCGCTCTTCTTTCGACCCGCGAGCGAGCAAGTAAAAGCACAAGAGGCTAAGCGTGCGTTCCTTCATAAGATACCGCGTATCCTCGCCGCGCGATACGTAAAGTAAGGCGGGCACTTTCGAATTGCATAACCGCGGCCCGCGCCTTCGTTCGGTTATGTCAGAAGAAAGCTGTCGAGAGCCTGCCTGGGAAATGTAGGCAGGCATACGTATACGTGTACACACGGCCATTGCTGTCTGCCCGCTTCTCTTTGAACGTTATAAATAAACGTGCTAGCTTCTTACTTCACGATCTACACACAGGGGATCCGCACATCGAATCAGAGCCACGCCATTCACGCGTGTACCACCGAAACGAAACTGAAGAATAAACTGTCCGAGGATCGCTTTCTTTTCTTTTCTTTTCTTTTCTTTTCTTTTCTTTCTCGCGTGGAGAAAGAGCCACGACCGTCACGAACAATCCTCCTTCCGACGATATTCGGTTATGTAATCGAGTAAACCGCCAGCTGTCTTTACTTGTCCCGACAACGAAAGATACGAGTAATTATTCCTGATAAATATTCGAACACCGAGTCTTTGGTTTTTTTTTTTTTTTTGGGGGGGAAATTTAAGATTAGGTTTTTTGGAAAATTTGTGGTTCAGATTTGGGAAATTTAAGGTGACTACCCAAGTTTCTACGACACGAAAGAAAGTCGCGCGATTATCCAGTCACTTTAAAGTGTGAAATTGACTTCATTCTTTTTCTTTTTTTTTTTTTTTTTTTTTTTTTAAAGATATTTTTCTCATCATACAACAAGTGGGAAAATAAAGATACATAAGGTCATCGTTTCACATAGTAAAATTTTTCTTTTGGTGAAATTGAAGGATGAAATTTTATATTGTATACAAGTTTTACATTATATATATTAATTCAATGAAGATCAAACAATACATATTCAATAAATCCGAATACTTCACGTTTCATGAAAGTATCAAGTATTAAAGAAATTTTTGGAATTTTTTTTCATAATTCCAATATTAAACAATGGAATTTAGTAAAATGATTAAAAAGAATTGCAAATTAAATATTATGTCTTAATAGACCAAGATGATTAATAGATTAAGATTAATAAAAATGACAGGTTTCAATTGCATAATCAAAACATTATTTTCAAGAATGACATAAAAGTTGGAATTTTTATTAAGATTATTTCATATATATATATGATAATATTAATATATATAATATTATAATATATTATAATATATATAATATATAGTATATAATATATATAATATTATATTATATATTATAATATATGTTATACTTGGCTGTCCAATAGAATAATCTTTTGATTCATTTTACACTTTACATTTGATTATATTATAATATATATTATAATATTAATATTAAATATATATAAAATATATCAAATATATATATTCATATTTTTGTAATATCATATCTAGAAACATTTCAGATCATAAATACTTGTTCATATAGCAAGTATAGACATTATTCGACTAAAAGATTTGAAAATTCTTTATTTAAATAAAAACATATCGTCTCGTTTGACTTATGTTATCCTGAAATTGTCCTACATTAATTTATCTGAACAAGCAAATGATTGACAAATGGTTTTACTCTAAATTATTTAATTACTTGGCTGTCCAATAGAATAATCTTTTCATTTTACACTTTACATTTGATTCTACAAATAATTTCCAACTCTATCGTATGAACTTCACTTTCTACTGGGATTATTTATTATTTTATTTCACTGAATTATTATTTTTTATTCAAATCGAAGATAAAATTACCTTTTATTAAATTAAAAGTAATAAATTACTGTGTTCGTTATTTCAAACTAGTAGTTTCTTAGCTCAAATAAAATTTACACAAACCTGTTATGTACCAAACGAACAATCTCATAATTCAATGTTCACGTTCAATTGGCTGCACATACGTTTCAATTTCTAACAACCTCGTGGATACATGGTCAAATGGAATAATGTAGTTCGCGAAGTATTTCCAAGATAGTCAAAGGGGTCTCGATCGAGTTTATCTTTGGAGCAATTAACAACACCCGGAAACAGCAATCGCCCTTCCGTAATATCGAAGTTGCACACTACAAGAATCTATAATGTCACTTAGTTGCAACGGCATACACGAACGTATAATATTACTGAAGTATTTAAGTATGACGTACTAGAGAAAGAGAAACATTGTTATCAAACGAATTGCCTGTCATTCATTTGCAATTCCATACGAAACGAATTTATTTAACCCGTTACTGACTAAGTAATAAATTACGAATACTTCAATTTTTTGAAATTTCATACAGTTCGAGGATCTAAATGGAAGGAACAATGACCAAAAGAAATAAAAATATTTGGAATTGATTTTTATGGATATAATGTTAATGAAAAAAAACTCGGTGAACTTCTAGTTTAGGCTTTTTTTCAAATTTGACTATTTTGTTACATATTATATATTTTTGCTATATTTTGTTTATATATACTTTGCTATATTTTTACGTTTCTTTTTCGTTTAAGTACTATATAACTTTCTAGACCTAAGATTGATTTCTTATTTTAGTGATAAAATGAATCTCTTATTTAAAAAAAAAAAAAAAAAAAACAATAGGGGAAAGCTGCTAAATTAGAAATTTAATAGCAAAAATTCGATAATACAAATTGAATTATTAAATGCGTTAATTGTTAATGCAGAGGACATAAAATTGAATTTAATATACTTTCGTGTATTGTAAGAGATAATGAATTGATTGTGTAAATTTCTTCCTTCAGGAAGCTCGATTCGATCGTTTGCTAAATTGTTGTTTTATTATTTAAGTCGGAAATCTGTAGGAAAATAGCGAAAGTATTTGAACAGGTACTTATGAAAGTCTTTTGTGAATACATTACGACTGTTATATAAAACATTCTGAAACTTCATCAGTGACCATAATGAGTCACGACTGTGATGATTATATTGAAATACACATGAAACGGAAATATCTATGTAGTAAATAGTAAAAATATTATAAATATGAAGAAATTTATCCGAACACAAAGAGAAAAGTTCACTAGTCTTATTTTCTTGGTTAATAAAAGATTATAATAGTGAAAATTGATCAATTATGTATTATAAATCTGAAGTTCAATATTGGATTTGTAGGTGAGAACAAACCACATGGTTTCAGCACATTCTACTTGAAATAAAATAAAAAAAATATTGAACTATTTTAATTCATTTATTATTATTATTTTAAAAATAACGGCTAGTATAATAGCAATTAAACAACAGTGGAACTTTTAAGAATGAAAATGCTTTTACGGGAAAGAAAAAGGTTTGTAAATTTATTTGTAAAATAATCTTCTCCTCATTTCAATTTTATTCGCGAGAGAAATGTAATCGCTTACATTGACAGTGTCATAATAATGGAACTATTGACGTGCAGAGAGTTAAACTATTTTTTTTTCTTTTTTTTTTTTTAGTTATCGAGACGACAGGAAAATCATAAATCAACAGAAATAAAATCATCCGTTCTTTCTTTGTGATTACATATTACAAACGTCTTTCTACTAAAATATTTTACACATGGAGAAAGAAAATCTTGGAAGGTGTATTACAAAGATAAAATTGAATCAATTTCTTGCAGCAAGCGTAACTTGAATATTTAAAAATTGAATTACTTATGCATTCACCTCATAAAAGTGAATCAAAGTTCACAATAATGTGCATAATGACGTGTTCAGCAAAGAGATATGATCAATAGTAATAATTATGCCTGACTCTGTTGCATCAAGCAAAAACATCGTTTGAAAGCATTTTAAAATGGCAACAGATATTATGACATTTTATAGTTCTAATTAACGTAATGTAAAATTTATTACTGATAAAAAAAAATGCTGAAAACCGTCAAGTAAAAATTATGAAATCTAAAGGAATAAAATATTTATATTAACATTTTCTAATCTTACTTATATATTTTATACTTATTTATATAATTCATATAGATCAAAAATGTTTCAATAAATATTCGATAGATAAGATATTCGATAAATAAAATTTATCTCATTAAATTATTGTAAAAAAAAAAAATATATGACATGAAAACAAAAGAGTAACAATAATATATGATTATTATATAATAGTAATCATTATATATTACCTTGATCTTTATATTGAACATTTTTAAACACTTATGTTTGAAGAAATAAAAGAAATAAATAATATTCATATAATTATTTATAGATAGACGAAGAATTAAACATTTTCATATGGTTACAAGTTAACTTGTTAAGCGCTATTCAATAAACTGTAAATTATAATTATAATAAATTACACAATTATAAAGTTGTGAAACTAAATAAGTTATAGTATAAATTTATAGTATAAATTTAATATTATAGTTATAAATATAGTATAAATTTAATATTATAGTTATATTATATAGCATAAATAACAGTATAAATTTAAATTTAATTATAGTATAAATTATAGTATAAATTTAATATTATAGTTATAGTTATAATATAAATTTAATATTATAATTAATTTATGATTACAATTACAAACTGTAAAAAGGTATGAAATATTTTAAAATAGTTTATAATTACATTAAGCACAAATTTATTTATATATAATTGATAATTGCAGGTTTTATATTTATAATACAATTTGTATTATTATTATTTTCTTATCTACAATATATTTATATTATTATTATGTTGTAAATATATTTATAAATATAAACTTATTTCCATCATATAACAGTAATTACAGATATTTTAATCGCATACAAATAATAATAGTAATTATAATTCTTATCGTTGCTATCGTTTATATTTCATGTGTTTCCAATCAAAAAGGATGATTTTATTACTTTAGTCGTCACTTAGTTTTCTAGAATTCAAAACTACTGCAATCAAACAAATCACTATTCAAGTAACGAACTAATTTATTTTTCTAGATTTACGAGAAAATATAATTATATATATACACAGCAGATGCTTAATGTATTATTATTAATAGAAATAACGCACGGACGATCTGGATTGAAGTTGCAAGTAAGCAACGACACACGTACAATAAGCTGCTGTGGAAGAGGAAACGGTAAAAGCAAAGGGGTGAACGTAGCGGTGACTCAAGGTAAGACGAGCACCTGAGCCTCGATTGGTTTCGGGTACCTGTTTGCTCCAAACACACTTAACCCCCTATGGCGAAGCGTAGCTTCTCTTTTTTGTCGAGCTTACCGGGGAATTGTCATTGTCGAAACGGTCCCACGTCAGTGCCACGTGTCTGGCCTGATTTACAACCGATTTGCATTTTATTTCCAACCTTTTCACCTCGTGACACAGAGACCCCCGGTGTCTCTCTCTCTCTCTCTCTCTCTCTCTCTCTCTCTCTCTCTCTCTCTCTGTCTCTCTCCCTCTTTCTTTCTCTATTTTCACCGATGCAATCCGTTACACAGCGCGAAATGGTTAAACGGAACCAAGGAGAGAAACCAGAAAGTTCTACTTTTGCAAACGATTCTGCTCGAGAAACAAGGTCAGTAATGTCAATATTTTCACTAACGCAGTGGGAATTTGCGTTTCTTGGAACTCGAACTGTTACGCTACATTGTGCGGTGTAGCGACTCGGTTGCACATATTATTATGTAATTATGAATTGAAGAAACGATCTAGATGTGTGTTTTTTTTTTTTTTTTTTATTTATTAAGCTTCGAAATCTCAGATGAGATTCATTCGCTGTACAGTGAAGTAAATGTACTTAACCATTAATGCCTTAAACGCTAGTGTATGGGTTATTTATACGTTTATGTTACATGTTTTTAAAAACGATAGGATACACGCACACGCTTCAATGTACGACTCAGCAAGCAGAACAGACATGTGTTGCTTGAGATTTTTGAAGGAAAGTATGAAACTTGCAATTAGTTCAAAAGTTCAGATGCAGTTTTCTTTTTCTTTATTTAAAAAGGTTGAAATAATGTATAATTAAATGTACAGATGTGTTAAATATATCAAAATAACATAACATTAAATATTAATAATATTAAATAATATTAAATAATATTAATAATATTAATAATATTTAATAATATTTAATAATATTAAATAATATTAAATAATATTAAATGTTAATAATATAATATAACATATTAGAATACATATGTAAACCTATATGTAGATTATGGATTGATTTATAGATAATTATATTAAGTTCTGTAACAGATATAAATTAATTTAATGTAATGAATATGACAAACATTGCATAATTGCTTACTTCCATGTTTCTGATATTTATACTATCATAAGTAATAATTATTTAGATACCTATACATTATTGCAAATATGTTCAAATGAAACTCTTTAACTTGTCAAAAACTAGAATCGTATCAATGACGATGATCATATACAATACCTATTTAATTAATTTGTACTGCTGAATTCTATTCAATCCACACTGCGATTATGAAAAGAAATGTCAAGAATCTGTTCAGTATTCTTCCTCTCTCGCAGATCTTTGCAAATTCAAACGTCTTTATGAATACTGAAAAATGTTTTTAATTAAATCCATCGTGGCCTTGAAAATTAACAACGATCCCTGAAAAATTTGTTGTGCGATTTGTTTCACAGGTTTATAAAAATTGTGAAAATGTCGACAATTTCTCATCGAACGTACGGATAATTTCTTACACCATCGTTATTAAATAAATTAGAAGAAAATAACTTCTCTTAACAAAAAAAAATTTCACTAGTTAATAAAAACAGAAAACAGAATAAAAAAAGTTAAGTCTATCATTAGTTCATGAATTACAATTAATAAGAATAACAATGGGACAATGTTCTCTTATTAGAAAAATTCCACTAGTTAATAAAAACAGAAAACAAAGTAAAAAAAGTTAATTCTATCATTAGTTCATAAATTACAATTAATAAAAATAACAATGGGACAATGTTCTCTTATTAGAAAAATTCCACCAGTTAATAAAAACAGAAAACAAAGTAAAAAAAGTTAATTCTATCATTAGTTCATGAATTACAATTAATAAGAATAACAATGGAGCAATGTTCTCTTATTAGAAAAATTCCACTAGTTAATAAAAACAGAAAACAAAATAAAAAAAGTTAATTCTATCATTAGTTCATGAATTACAATTAATAAAAATAACAATGGGACAATGTTTTCTTATTAGAAAAATTCCACTAGTTAATAAACACAGAAAACAAAATGAAAAAAGTTAATTCTGTCATTAGTTCATAAATTACAATTAATAAAAATAACAATGGAGCAATGTTCTCTTATTAGAAAAATTCCACTAGTTAATAAAAATAGAAAACAAAATTGAAAAAGTTAATTCTATCATTAGTTCATGAATTACAATTAATAAAAATAAGAATGGGACAATGTTCTCTTATTAGAAAAATTCCACCAGTTAATAAAAACAGAAAACAAAGTAAAAAAAGTTAATTCTGTCATTAGTTCATAAATTACAATTAATAAAAATAACAATGGGACAATGTTCTCTTATTAGAAAAATTCCACTAGTTAATAAAAACAGAAAACAGAAGTTAAAAAGTTAATTCTATCATTAGTTCATGAATTACAATTAATAAGAATAACAATGGAGCAATGTTCTCTTATTAGAAAAATTTATAAACGGTATGAAGTCAAATCGTGAAACTATAACAGTAAAGAGCAATTAACTATTCACATAAAAGGAAGATTATTTAAACGGTATGATAAAATAATGTAAGGCTGAATGTCACTTGCAATGATGATCGAATCACTTTGAAGTAGACTGCGATAATAATGTAAAATCGTTGAACGTGTTACCTTATCATTCACGAATGAGCCATTACTTTTTATCGAAGTTGCGCTTTATCTCTCGTGTTATTAATTATGCTTCGCAACAATTATACTTCTATTACTCTCTTTATCTTCAAGTATATTCTCCTTTCAATTAAATCATTACGAAACATATTTCCCATCATTACGAAACGTTCTCCATCTCTTCCTCTCTCCTATTTAATTAGCCACTTGTAATTTATGTTTTCTCGATCGTTTTATGGATTAATTAATCGATGCTGAATTGGTCTCATGTTTATTTATTATGGACAACCGAAAGCGATATATCATTCGATGAATCATTCATACTACGCATATGTTTTAAAGCAAGTTCGAGCAAGTCTAATTAGAATACGCTTAACGCGTGCAAATTAAACGCGTATGATCGTCGAGTATCGAGAAATAAGTGTTACGCAAATGAGTTAAATAATGATCCGTTTCTCAATCATTTTCGTTAAATATTGAACGCGCGCGTTGAATGTAAAACTAAAAGTAAAAGTCTTCTTTATCATCTTCCGTGTCTTCTTTAATCTGTTCGACGATTTGTAAAAAAAAAAAAAGAAAAAAGAAACTGTATTTGTATAAAACGCTTTCGTATAATTGGCAACATAAGTTGCAAATAACATTTCAAACAGAAAACGAATGTTGTATCACGAACTTAAGTACATACTCATTTGCATGACGTTCGAATATGATTACATATTCTTTTTTTAATTACGGTCCGTTATCAATAATATTATTGAAAAATGCGCATTATTTAATATAGAATATTATATTATCGCATAGTTCGTGGTATTTTAGAATCTACTGATATTCAGTATTTTAATGTAATATAATAAAAATAATTAACGTAATAAAAAATATTTATTTCTTTTGCCATTATTTCATTTATGTTTAATGTGTGTCACACAAAATTATCGTTCTTATTATTTGGTTTTTATTTTAATATGAAAAGAAGTAATAAAATAAAAATTTTTCTCATTTAGGTACGTCTTTCGGTTCATATTAAGTAACGTTAGAAATTATGTTTTCGACCATAAAATAATTTTGTACACGTGCAATGAAAAATATATACGTATGACATATTTCTAACTAATTAAGTTCGATAATATTAATATAATTAATTATATATAATTAATATAATATTAATTCTTATTCTTATATATAATAATATATAATTAATATAATGTAATATAATATTAATTCTTTGTTCTTTATTTCCTACCTATTATTGTGTGATTGTTAATTATTAAATTGTAAATTATTAAAAAAAATATAATAAAGTTATAAATAATTACCATGTACAATCAGTCAAAGAAATCTACAGGCACCTCTCAAGTTTTAAATATTTGAAACAGAAGAATAAAAGTGTTTTGGACACTTTATGAATCTTAATTAATTTGATAGTTGAAATTAGGCTATTTTTAGAGTACTGACAATGTTTTTCGTATTTATTTAGAAGAACATATAAATTAGTCAAGAATATATATAACGAATAAAATTAATAATAATAATACCATTATTAATAAATAATATTCGTCAAGTCCTTTGACTGACAATACACTACATTCTATTTATTATTATATTGCATTATTACACGACAGTTATGCATTCAATGAATCACTCTTCAAGAATGCGTCTAAGCGTTTATAGTTTTAGGACATAATTACAGCAAGCAAAATAAAAATAAATGATCACACGAAATTAATTTATATATATATACGTAACTTACACATTACACATAGACTGTCATTTAAAAATTTACAATTTTCTAAAAAAAATTAAGTTCCTTCGCTCGAGACTTTCAAACAGATAATTCCTCAAGTAAATGAATAGTTTCATAAGTGAATCAAACGAACAAATACATTTTTTTATCTTTACAATTACTTACAATTTTTTATCTTTACAGTTACTTACAATTGCTTGATATTATTATTTATTATCTGGTATTATTATATTTTCTTATCAAAAACACCAAAATATATTATATATTATATATTATGTATTATGTATTATATATTATATATTATGTATTATGTATTATATATTATATATTATGTATTATGTATTATACATTATATTATATATTATATATTATACATTATACGTTATATATTATACATTATACATTATATATTATATATTATACATTATACATTATACATTATATATTATATATTATATATTATACATTATAAATTATATATTATACATTATACATTATAAATTTTACATTATACATTATATATTATATATTATACATTATACATTATATATTATACATTATACATTATAAATTATATATTATACATTATACATTATATATTATATATTATAATATAACATGTTGTATATTAGAAACACCATTGAAATATCACAATTTATAAGAAAACCGTGTCAAATTGTTGCAACGAACGGTTAACTCCATTCTTCAAGGAATCAAAATAGTTTGGTTGTACCATTCGAAGGATATCGTCGATGGAGGGGGAAAGACGAGGTGCTGGTCGTGTGGCCGTGCAAATGCGTGCTCACGATTGTCACATAAATAGGTCACCGGCATGACGCCGGTTGAAGAAAGGGGGGAAAAAAAAAAAAAGAAAGAAGTAATCGTGCTAGCCACTTTCCTTCTCGTTCGCCGTGGAAGGTGTCGCGAACTGTGTACGCGCAAGCGGCAACGTTTACCTGCCCCGGGCGTGAAAAATGCTCGCTCAAGCAGTTTTAAAGCAGCGACGTTCGACTTCCTCGAACAATTCGCCTATTTCGCGATACCATGGGCTTCAAATGCCCACGTAAATCACTTTTCGTTAACATTAATCCTCAAATAGTATCGTCGGATCACGAGTAGCTTAAATAACGTGCGAATACCAGTGAATAAAAAAGTGGCATAAGCCAATTTTCTGCTTGACATGCTAGTTTCGGAAAAGAAAATGTATTTCAAAGGCTTCATTTCATTCCGTACAGATGTTGTATAAAGTATAGTTTTGCAATAGTGATGAAAGGATGGAGATTAGTTAATGAAATTTAATTGAAGTGAAAATTTTAAACGCTGAGTAATTTAACACTTAATTATGGTTGATATAAGGGTTAAAGTATTATAATACGGAATTAATTAAATATAGAGATGAGAACGTGATGTTCTCTGAAGAATCTATAATATTTCAACACGATCGGAGTCATAAATACATAATACAATAAGAAATGTGTAAAATTAGTTGGAAAAATTTATTATTGTATGTAATTTGTTGAAAATTTGTTACCATTGTACGTAAGCATAATACCAGATCAGTATAGTTGTCTATCGACATTTGACTCTTGAATAGTTGAAAGAAATTGAACAACAATAAAATTAATAAAATTCATCCTGAACATCATTGGTATCTTGCATAAAATTTGCAAACACGTATTAAAGTAATTTTTTTTATTTCGAATGAATGAAATTATAATTATAACGTTAATATAATTTCCCCAATTGAGGTATAAATTCCATAAAATCTTAAAAAATGACCCATTCTATCATTAATATAATACAAAGCATGAGCTTTCATATTCAATGAATCAATATAATTCTGGAATAATACTAATTATCAAGTGGCAGGTTCATCTATGAGAAATTTCAGGATAAAGAGAAGCAGATTTCTGTTTTAGCTTCATTTATTTGATTATTATGTTCATAAAAATATGAAATTGCATAAAAATCCACACTCTAATGACAGCTAATAATATTCTAATGATGGCTAAAATATTTCTATTTTTACAATCAGCTTAATGATTTTAAACATTTAGGGGACCATATAGTAAATAAATACTAGCAATCAGTTATTAAATTAAATATTAAATTTATTAATAAGTTCCTCCATTGAAAAATTTACAAAACTTATTAAAAAAAAGTACATTAGAATAATTAAACAATTCTTTATTTATGCTAAATATTGCTGTCTTTAATAAATGTTTAATTAAATATTTGTAATGTTAATGTAATATATCAAAAATTTCTAAAATGTTTTTGATAATGAACATTTTTAAAATTTATTAATATATATTTAAATATATTTTAATATTATATTTAATATTAATAAGCGCAAATCAGTATATGTAAAACTTGTGACTAGAGATTCAATAATGTATAATAAATACTCTTCGTTGTATATGTAATATTTATTTAAATATTAGTGACTATTGTTTCCTCTCTATTGGTTTATTCTCAGTAATCACACTGAACTTGATAATTGGACAAATTGAAAGACGTTGGTTACGAAAAGTTTCGAACGTGCGTTTGATACTGATAGGAATGCGTTTTCATTAAGGGAAACGTTAACGAGAATCAATTATCCTTTGCAATATAAGGATGTAGTATAGACGAATAGAAAACGTGTCAAATTTACGTAATTTACACTTGATATCGCGAAAGATATCAAGTCTAATATGATGTTAAGCTGATGTATTGATTATCTCGTGGAAATTCATTATTTGTTGTTAAAAATTACTCGCTTTTAATTTTTATTGAAGTGTCTACTTCAGATTTTGACGTGAAATATTAAATACGAGTAAATATGTATATTTATATATTTATTAGCTTGAACTAAATGGTTCAACATCATTTGTTGCTGAAAACGATTTAATTTAATTTTCACTTCGAATATTTATATGAACTATTAAGTGTAGGAATAATAAAGAACAATAAATCGTTATCATTTATCTTCGTTTCAAGTAAAATTTGCCTAATTAGATGTAGACAATGTATTAGGGATATCCGTAAGTGATTTAAATTATTTTTTTTAATTATTGTCACTAGATGGCAATGTTTTTTAAATTTGAAAAGAAACGATATTATTTATGGATATCTCTATTATTTACAATTTATACAGAAACCTTTGAAATAAAAAAAGAAATTAATTAAGCACACAGTGTGACATAGTTTTGTGATCTTTATTCTGTAAAAATTTATCAGCTCATAAAGCAAGCTGTTATACAGTTGTTAAAACTACCAAACTATATAGTTTCATTCTAGATTTTTACAGTATTCATTATTAAACAAACATTACAAGCAATATTAAAAATCATTATAAAACAGAAACAAAAATTAAAATATATCCAATAGAAATAAAATTTCTTTTTTTAAAATTAAAATTAACAAGTTATATTAGATTTACTGAATTTCTGGTCATTGAGGATGAGTATAATAACTTTCTGCGTAACTTGATACAACTGAAAAGTAAAGCAGGTGAAATTGTTGCAAATACTACTTCTTGTGATTAGTATTACATGTAAATGGAGAGTTCGGAAGTCAATCAGTGCAAGTCATTACAAATATCCTTTGTTGTTAAAATTCTTTGTCGACAAAATAATTATTTTGATATTATAATTAAATTGTAAAACGAATTTTTAATGAAATTAAAATACAGATTAAATAGATTAAAATATAGATCGATACGATTTTTGTAAGAAAAATATGTTTGTACAGCACACGGCTTCTGAGTCCTCCAAGTAGTAATAAATTTTTGGAATGGGATAAATTTAAAGATAAATTTACTTACTCGCAAGAAAATACGAATGGTAATAAATTCTATCATTTTCCTACGATGAATGAACTCATCGAGATAAACGATTTTGGTGAATTGGAGAATACATTAATTGTGTATTTGCGTAACGAAATTGGGAAATTAACAAAAAGTGGAGTTAGACTTCTGAGAGGCTAATACACGACTCGTATCATGACCTCGCTACAGGCAATATTACAAAAAACTATCACTACATTACGGATAATTGGAAGAAAACCTTGAAGAATGGTCTATATTACGTTTACCACATTCTGAAATAACGCTGCGATATAGAAGCTTGTTTTACAAGCTTTAAATTAAACGCTCAAAGTGTATCTTTTTTTCTGTTTTACGTTCATTTTTGACGAAATATTTGCAACCTACCCGCACGAAAATAATGTACGATAGAGATTGTAGAATTATACTAATTTGATACTAATACTGTTGACCAAAATGATCAATTTACAATTTTTGTTAGTAATTTTACAGATATAAAACAGTGTATTTCTAGAGATTTAAATGTTTCTTTGGTAAAATGTATAAATAAACGTTTACGTAATTTATTGTATAATATTACAAAGCTTCTCTATCTGTTTACTTTAATGTCTCTGATAAAAAATTTATGCTTCAGTCGTCGGTAGTGTTCTTCTGTTGATACATAAGTTAATTTTAAGAAACTGTAAATTTTTTTAACGCACAAATTTATAATAATAATAATAATAACAAATCAATAAAAGAATTCTATTCCAAGAATTCTTGTACTTTAAAATTAATAATTCTTAGAGATTTGAAGTTTGTTAGTTGAAAGTCATATAAAAGTAATTACACCTTGAGTGAACTTTCGATTTTAGTTTAACAATTTATGTTCAGAAAGAAATTTCCCTTGCACTGAATTATACAAATCTTCAAATAATAACGTCGACACATAACACAATTATTAATTTAAAATTAGAACGTGCAACAGCTCCGAAAGATTAAATACATGATATTTTGAAGAATCCTCACGCGGTTTTATTTGAAAGATAAACATATTACAATATATTGAATAAAATTATCAGAGTGCTAAAAATGACCAATTTATAATTTCTGTTCGAAATTTTATAGATGCAAAACAATATACTTTCGAAGATTTAATCGATTTCTCTACTTTGTATTCTTCGTCATATTATAAAATTTTTCTACTTTTTCATCTTATTATTGTCTCTAATGAAAATCTTATGCTTTGATTATCTAGATAGTTCTAATGTTCAAGATGAACGCTCCTCATTTAGTATTAAATTTTTGGTAATTTCGAAGAGGCTTAATTTTATAAAAGAACGAAAGAAAGTCGAAACACTTCCTACATATTTATTTAAATCCAAACTCTTGGATTGAATTTCTTACATTTTGCAATTCTATTAAATGTGGCATCCGTTTTAATGGCGTTTAAATTTCAAGTAACATTCTTTTAAACATTCTCGATTATTCGTTCAAATCTGACGACAAAGTTCTATCTATCTTCTAATCAATAATCTCTAAAATCTAACATTCCTAGTCTTTCGGTTTCTTCCTATCGTCTTTATATCGAGATTCCTCGATATAAGTTAAACGTTAAACGTTGGCACTCTATCAGCACATGTCCGCTTTATTCTGATATCGCGCTGTGCAAGTTCTACTGTGCAAACAAGATCGTCGATCGTAGGGATATAGGCAAAAGTGCGTGAAAGATTATCGCGTGGCAGCGACGGGGAGGAACTGGGTCAGAGACGCTGGAAGCGTCGATGTCGAAAAGAAGCGAGGACGAAATGGGTCAGCGCCGGAAACGATGTCGAAACGAATCGCTTCGTCTAGCCGCGCTTTCTTCATGACCTTCCTCTTAATCTATAAATACGTACGTGCCCGCGTACATGTGTAGATACACGACGCTAGAAAGACACGATGCGTGCGAGCTTACGAGCGCCTATCGTTTGTGCAACAATTGTTCCCGAGCGAAATATAGGTCGGCGCCGAACGATAGTCTAGGTGCTTACTTTCGACTCGGCTCATGGGCTGACAAAACCAAACCACGTTCGACGATTGAGCCAAAATTCGATCACGAATCTCCTCTTCTGGCCTTGCTTTCGTTCTGATTACAAATTTTGGTATAATTACTAACGTGACATGATGCCATGGAACTTTGTTCTTTATGGTTTCTAATCTTTGTTGGTGAGTGAATTAGTTGAATAAAAATAATTATTCAAATAGCACATCATCTTGTTTGAATTTCGAAGCGAAAGCTTGGATTGTTGAATATGATTGATGAATTCTTAATTCGTTTGAAGAAGCAAATGATTCTTCTCCGAGTTATTTAATTATTTGATCATTAATAGCGGATTTTTATGCGTTTATGGGTATAATTTGAAAGTGAAGAAATGCACATGATGCATGTAGCATGCAAAAATGTATAATATATCCAATTTTTTGGCGATATTCTATATAATAATTAACAGAGAGATCAATTTTTTCATCTACATCCCTTTTCTAAATTTCATTTGTAGCTAACAAATAAAACAACTCTTTTTATTTCATTTTGTACTTTGCATTTATTTCTACAAACAATTTCCAATTCTGTTGTACTTCTGCTGGGATTATTTGTTACTTTATATCGATGAAACTCAAATAAAAAGTTATTTGCGAATAGTTTATTTAATTTGAACTTAAAAAAAAATTTGTTATTTTTATTTCAAATAAAATTTTAATTTCAGTTGAAAAGCAGCAATGAATTATTGAGAATGTTAAATTAGATAAATATTCCACAAATCAAATTACTTTGTTATCATTAATCTGTGGATTTATATGCATTTATTGAAGATTTAAAAATGCAAGCATCATACATTGCACATAATGTAAAAATATAAAAAGTAGGTATCCAAAGTACAGCATGCATCGTAACGTTTACATTATTAAAGCCGTTTTTATTTGAATTTTAATTTCTAACGATATAAAATTTAAATCTAATAAACATCTACAGTTCAGTTAGTATGATAATAGTTCGCGTATTTGTGAATTTTATATAATATTGCTGCGAAGTTTTCAGTTAAATGCTAAAAGACGTTTTATTTTAACTTCTGATAAGAATAGTTATATTATGTGTAATTATTGAACTACGGATTTTTATGCATTTTTGCAGAATTGGAAGATACCATATCTATAACATAAAGACTTCTTATGTAATATAAGAAAAGTATATAAAATATTCAAAGTAGAATATTTATTATTACTGTGTAAAATTAATTTCTGTTTCGATATGATTTTTTTTTCAATTATAAATTTAAAAATTATAAATATAAAAATTTGAAAATGCACAAGAACAAAGAGGATGATCCACAACTCAAAATTTTATTTGTTTTTTCTCACATTTATGATAATTACACACTTCAAAGAACACACAAACTAAAAAATATAATAATATAAACCAGACATGTTAAAATATTTGAAATATTTTGAAAAGACAATATTTATCTTTTTTCGTATTATCAAATTTTAATTAGCATGGAAATTATACACACTTCTTGTAAATTTAATTTGTTTTAATATTTAGATAACGTGGATTATATTCTTGGCATTTGGAACTACTTTTCCTTTGAAACCACTTTGCTAACCACGTTCGACTTTACCTTCACGTTCAATCACTGCCTTTTTCCTCTCAATTAACGCAATCATTTAAACACAAACTATAAGGATATATATATAGCTTAAAATAATTCTTTTACATTATTACTCGAGCAATGTCATAAAAGATATCGTAATAACTTAAATTTTTTGTTGAAGCACAGTTTATCTGTTGTTATTTTTATAAACTTCATTTCATTCGTTTATATGACTATATATGAGCTGTTTATTTGACAAGTCGATTAACTCCGAGACCCCATCGAGACAGAATATAGAAAAATTAATGAAATAGTGTACGTTCTTTCTTAAAATTCCTTTTAAAATTAAAGTCCAAATGAATGCAGTAGAATGCATTATTACAGACAGAGCCTCCTTTTACCTAATATGTAAAACGCATAAAAATTGTAATTACATTGATGATTTCAATAAATAAATAAACAAATATTTATTAGTTTATTTCATTAATGTAATTAAAACCAATAAACTATTTTGAAGTAAATCGTCTCTTATTCCAGAAACAAAAAAATTCACAATAATAGAACTGCAAAAAAGAACTCATCAATATCAGGCATTATTACAGACACAGCTTTTACTTAACGTGTGAAATGCATAAAAATTATAATTACATTGATGATTTCAATAAATAAATAAACAAATTATCTATTTTGAAATAAATCGTCTCTTATTCTAGGAACAAAAAAATTCACAATACTAGAACTGCAAAAAAGATCTCTCATGTGTCAATATCATGCATTATTATAGACACAGCTTTTACTTAACGTGTGAAATGCATAAAAATTGTAATTACATTGATGATTTCAATAAATAAATAAACAAATTATCTATTTTGAAATAAATCGTCTCTTATTCTAGGGACAAAAAAGTTCACAATAGTAGAACTGCAAAAAAGATCTCTCATGTGTCAATATCATGCATTATTATAGACACAACTTCTACTTAACATGTGAAATGCATAAAATTTGAAATCACATTGATGATTTCAATAAATAAATAAATAAACAAATTTTCTATTTCGAAATAAATCATCTCTTATTCTAGAGACAAAAAAATTCACAATAATAGAACTGCAAAAAAGATCTCTCATGTGTCAATATCATGCATTATTACAGACACAGTTTTTACTTAACGTGTGAAATGCATAAAAATTGAAATCACATTGATGATTTCAATAAATAAATAAATAAACAAATTTTCTATTTCGAAATAAATCATCTCTTATTCTAGAGACAAAAAAATTCACAATAATAGAACTGCAAAAAAGATCTCTCATGTGTCAATATCATGCATTATTACAGACACAGTTTTTACTTAACGTGTGAAATGCATAAAAATTGAAATCACATTGATGATTTCAATAAATAAATAAATAAACAAATTTTCTATTTCGAAATAAATCATCTCTTATTCTAGAGACAAAAAAATTCACAATAATAGAACTGCAAAAAAGATCTCTCATGTGTCAATATCATGCATTATTATAGACACAGCTTTTACTTAACGTGTGAAATGCATAAAAATTGTAATTACATTGATGATTTCAATAAATAAATAAACAAATTATCTATTTTGAAATAAATCGTCTCTTATTCTAGGGACAAAAAAGTTCACAATAGTAGAACTGCAAAAAAGATCTCTCATGTGTCAATATCATGCATTATTACAGACACAGCTTCTACTTAACATGTGAAATGCATAAAAATTGAAATCACATTGATTATTTCAATAAATAAATAAACAAATTATCTATTTTGAAATAAATCGTCTCTTATTCTAGGGACAGAAAAATTCACAATAGTAGAACTGCAAAAAAGATCTCTCATGTGTCAATATCATGCATTATTATAGACACAACTTCTACTTAACATG
>NW_025110166.1:1152732-1157040 GCF_011392965.1 Frieseomelitta varia | reverse complement strand
ATTGTAATTACATTGATGATTTCAATAAATAAATAAACAAATTATCTATTTTGAAATAAATCGTCTCTTATTCTAGGGACAGAAAAATTCACAATAGCTGAATTGCAAAAATGATCTCTCACGTATCTTCTTAATTCTCGAATTTTTCTCGTTTCTGTATTACTCTGTACTATTTGAAATTGCCACGGCAACAATTGCTTTTGCGCAAAGCGACCTATTTATGGAAATGAATTTTCCGTAGAAATATCGCAAGAAATCTAGGTGTGCCGATACTTTTCTTTCTCTATATAAAGCATCCAAGTGTCCTATTCAGAAACGGTAGCATATATATACATATATGTTCATTTTATTTCTGCCACAGTTTATTACTAAATATAACAATTGCAAATCGCGTTATATTATTGGCGATAGAACGCGAACTCGATGAAACAAGCATCGATGGTAATACGCTACCAAACGTATTATTAGCTTCCCGGGGTATGTAATCTTTCAATTCGTCTGCGACACGGCCAGGATAAAATATCACTTATATCCTTATTTGCAAGGAATAACGCTTGCGCAACGCGCGCGGATGATATTATTAGTGACCCGTCTGGATGATTGCTCGGCAGCTGGCTGTGCCAAATGGTCAAACGGTCTAGGCGCTTTCTTCCCGACCTTCCTCGTCTATAAATACACGTACGAGCTTACGCGACTGCGTTTATGCAATTGTCTGTCGTGAAATAGGTCAAGCTATCGTGGATAAGGCTGTTTTATTTTATCACCAATGCCGTTTAAACTATCGTCAGATTTTTCTTCCTGTTTACAAATGGCTCTCCGCGCAACTGAATGTCAACAGATTGTTTGCCCTCGCTGCTATTTTTTTTTTTTTTTCTACGCAACTTTGCGCCGCTTATCTCTCATTGTCGGGTGCCTGGGCGCACCTAGGGGATCACTTCAATTAAATTTCATTTCATTCTCGAATTTCTGTCTGAAAAATGTTGCTTCGATGTATACGATATTCATGCACTGTTTTGTGAATGTAAAGAAAGAACATGCTTCGTTTGCTTTCTTTTGTAAATCACAGAGTATCGAGCAACGACGTGTGACAATTGCTCGCTTAGATACGAGTGTTGTTGAAATATTTCGACATTTCATTGACACAACTCTCGTGATTAGATTGTTCAAGTTTAAATTAAATCTAGAAATCATCATTGAGATAAATTAACGTGAAATATCTTGTTAAAAGTAATATAGATCAATAATCTATTTAGTTGGAATATCCAGTATCCTTTCCGATCTATGAAAAATATACGGTTCCGTTTAGAAAAGTTGGGTTGACCTCAAAAATTTTGAAACACGTGAGAAAAGTGGAAAAAAAGAAATAACATATTTTTTCATTTGACACTTCGTTTTTTTTTTTTTTTTTCGAGAAAAAAATTGGATTTGAAGACTTAATACTTTGTACGCGCATATATTGGACTATCACCAGATTTATAATAAATATGCATTATAACGTGTAAGAAGTAGATAATATATAATGGATAATTTATTTGCGCCATTAAGGTTAATTTTAATAAAACATTGCATTATTAGATAAGCTGTTCAAAATATCCTTGAAGTGCATTTTTTCGCTCGCCTTATCAGTAAGTCATGGACTGACTGGTATTACATTTTTTTGAGGCTTTATTTAATCGAAAACGTTTATTATTTTCTCTTTCAGTTACTGAGAATTCACACTGATTTTCATCAAACGATCTCAGAAGAAGAGATCCAGTGGATTTGTCTTGTCAGCCAATTTATGCCTCTACTTATCCAATATTGATGTCGTTCATTTCATAGCAATCGTGAGACTTGATAGAATTTTCAAGATCGATTTTCTGAGAAACGAAAGAAATGTTATTTTTCTTCTTTTTGTTTTTTTTTTTTTTTACTTGTGTTTACCTGCTATTAGTCTAGTTTGATGCTATATAAAATATTTTCACATTTCGTTCACACTATAACAAGGCATGACTATAATAAGTCATGATTAGAATGGTCAAGTTCAATACATTGACGCAAATGACGGCTATCGTGCGTGTTTTTGCTAAAATAGTACAAAACAAACTTATCACGTGTACGTATGTACATATTTCCGACAGATAATGGTTTTGTATTTAAACATGAATGCGATATTTCGAACGTTTGCATTATTTCAAACAATTTGCATATATTTTCGCAGTTAATTGTTGAAAATTCTGCAGAATGATTTTATTGTTGAGATTAAAACAATTGAAATATATATATATATGTTTTCAGCCGCATTGAGGAATATATAAAACGTTACATTTCCAGATCGAAGGAGATCTTTTCCTAAAATGTAGCCAGTATCGAAAACTCGTTGAAAACAAAAATATCAATCTCCCAATGAAATTTCAACATCGTTCACTCTCCCTAGACGAAACAGCTACGAAAAAGCAACGAAATCCTCGTGTCAACCTCTTGCCCTAGTAACTGATTCACGGACCATAACGAGTGACCAAACAACCGTGCACAATAATTCGTCCTATTTTTTTTTTTTTTTAATTTGTCGGTTTATTACTGAAGTAATAAGTTTACCTAAAACTGATGAGAGAATAATTGCAATTTTGAGCCAAGTATTTATATTCTCGACGTCGTTGCAGACGCACAATAGCAACAGAGGCAAACTGCATAATACATAAATTTCTCGTTCTCGAATAATTATCCAGAGTACAAATACGTTCGCGAATCGAAGGAACTGGCATGAAATGTTGACGTCAGGGTCTATAGCGAGTTGGGAAAACAAATAGGCACGTCGTGCCTAGTGCTAGCTACGTACGTACGTATACATGTATATCTGAAGCGGAGCCACTTGAAACGCGCGGGAAAAGTTATTGCGAAGAGCGTTGGGGGAGGGGAGGGAGCATGGTGAGCGTACACTATACGCGAGAGATCGGGCTGTAAATAGGGCAGAGGCCAGTGACGTCGCCGAGAAAAATTCGGGTCACCGGAGGCTTTCTTCATGGCCTTCCACCTTCCTTGACTTCTCGCAGCTACTTCGTTTTCGGCTGCTCGCCGATATAAATAGTTAACGACGACGACAACGACATGGCGTGTTACGTTCGAACGCGTGCCGAGTGCGTGTACGGATGAGACACGCATGCACCGCCACGCGATTATGCCCTCCGCGAGTTACGACATCAGGTTCCTCGATCAGGGCCGAATTTACCTTGAAATGCGATATATATATAATTAATTTGTCACAACTATCAGAATCGTCGAAATCACTGATTCTCTGGTTTTCGACAAAAATTTGATACGCTGGATTTTTTTAGAGAGATTTCCCTAGTAACTATCCTTTACTGTAGCATAAATTTTTTCCTACTGTTTGCAGTCTTTCATTTCCCTTTGAAAACTGAAGTGATTCACTCCTTTGAATTCATTTCAGTTATGTTGTTTCGAAGCATTTGATTGTACATTTGTAGCAAATTTTCTTAATAATTAGGTAACATTAAAAATTATGTCTATATTAATATTGTCTTACAATGTTCGTTTGAGCTTCAATTTTAAAAGAGATGTTAAATTACAGTACTGCATCCATTTCTTTATCCATTACTTTCTGTTTCACGAAGTTGATCGATTTGGCTTATGTTTTACGCCTTGGTCGCTGGTAACTCCAATGCTAAAGATAGGATCGAGTACTTTGAATCATTGTTGAATTTGAATTCTACATAAGTGTAATAGAGTTTTCCATATTTGAAGTAATAGGGAAATAAAAGTATTTGATTAATGGAATTTTTGGATAACAGAATAGCTGCTTTATTAAATTACATGTATCTAAATGAAGATCAGGAAAATTATTTCCTAACATAATACCTATATATGTATATGATATATATATTATTTAACATTATATTTAATATAATATAATTATTTAACAATCAATTAATATAACAATGTACTTATTAAACGTATAAAACTTATAAGTAGTATACGTAAAACTTATAAGTATACTTACGATATAACAGTATATTTATTTTAATACTTAAATATGTTATATATTT
The DNA here is from genome assembly GCF_011392965.1 of Frieseomelitta varia. Lineage (NCBI taxonomy): Eukaryota > Metazoa > Arthropoda > Insecta > Hymenoptera > Apidae > Frieseomelitta > Frieseomelitta varia. The sequence continues at coordinate 1,152,997 of NW_025110166.1, read as the reverse complement.
TCCAGATTGTTGAATTATCTAACTTTTTTAACTTAAGTAACTTTGTAAAGTTACATTTCTCTTGCTCTTCAAATCATTAAAGTCCTCTTCTTCGTTTATTGTCTTAGTTTGTGGAAAAATTATGTCATTGATGAACGAAACGTCAGCGCAAGCATAATGAACATAGTCTCCTAAATTAATCATACTGTTTTCTTTTTTTTTTTTTTTTTTTTGAGTGAAATCTTATATTACATAATTTATTTTATAAATTCTTTTGCCAATTATA
>NW_025110166.1:1080665-1152381 GCF_011392965.1 Frieseomelitta varia | reverse complement strand
TTTTTTTTTTTTTTTTTTTTTTTGAGTGAAATCTTATATTACATAATTTATTTTATAAATTCTTTTGCCAATTATACATCGAACGCAAGTGTGTTCTCAGTAACAGTTAAATTTACAAGTTAAATATTTCTTATGTATTATACAGTGAAATTATTGCAATATTCTTCTTAATAGTGTTATTACAGCCGATACCTTTATAAATAAAATAAATTAACACGAGAAGTGGCATCTATTTCTATCATTCTGCATCTATATCTACTAACAAATATTCTTATTATTAGGATATTACAAGTTAGAATAATATGTGCCACAAACAGGCAAAAGCTTCTCCAAATTGTCAATAAATAAATACAAAATAAATATAAAGCAACTATAACGGAAAACGATTGAACTTTTTAATTACTCCATCTCAACTAAAATTGTATCAGATCATCATTATATAATGAAATAACAAAATAAAAAGGAGGAATATATTGTAAACGCTCATGCTCTTACAATTAATGACTATATGTTATATTCATTTATATTTCATATATTATACTAATGATATTACATTCACGTAATACGTAAAATACAATGTGCAAAGATTCGAAATAAAATCATTTTCATAAAGTTAATTGTTATTTTTTTCTAGCTGAGAAGTCTTTTCTACCTCAGGCCATTCAAAGATTAGATCCGTTACTGTCTTCGATTATGACAGATATGTATTAGGTATAATGTATGAAGAAAGGGCCTTCCTTCCTCCATCGCATGTGTTTTCATTGATAATCCACGTGTAAAACGCTCCCCTTCTTCTTTCCGGCTGTTGTCCACAGCTGTTAAACGGATAATTAAATTTTCAATGCTCGTTTCGTTCTCCTTGAGATACATATCTTCAGCCTGGTATTCTTCCCTTTCTACGTCGATCTACATACATTTCAGGAGTATATATTTTACAGATGATATCCGAATGTAAATAATATAATGCTCGAAAGAGTTTACTTCCATGAATGTTAATACAGATCGTTGAATATGTATTAATGAAGTTGTCTAAGGGAAATATGCAGATTATACATAGAACATTTCAAACGAAAACATGGAATTTCTATATAATATTAACGAATATATCAGCATACAGCAAGAAAAATAATAATAAATATTTTTGTGAAGTTTAAACAATTTCTTTTAGACTGTTTTCTTACAAACTGGAATACGTATAAGTATTACTCATAGGTAATGTAATGCATAGATGATTAAATTTCCAATGCTAATATTCTTCAGTGATCATTATTTTGTAGATAAATGTAAAATATGATCATGCCTAAAGTTTTAAATTAAATATGAATTAAATTTGTAACAATTAACATATTTTTATAAAAGTAATTATTTAAAGGATAAGAATTAGTTTTAATTGTGTATAATATACAAAATAATATATATGACATAATCAAATATATCTATATTAAATATACAATATATGTTATTAAACGTTATATTTATGTTATTAGTTAAATATATAATATATATTATTTATATTAATATTATACATATATATATATATTATATATTTAACTAATAACATAAATATATATATACATTTAAATAATAAGTTTTAATTGTGCATAATATACAAAATAATATACATGATATAATCATATATCTATATTAAATATATAATATATGTTATTAAATATTATATTTATGTTATTAGTTAAATATATAATATATATATATATATATATATATATATATATATATNAAAATATATAAATATATAATATTTATTATATATATATTGTATAGTATATTTAATTTTATTTTAATTTTTTAATATTAAATATCTATATATTTATATATTTATAATATTTATTATATATATTTAGTTTTATTTTAATTTTACTTTAATTTTTTAATATGTATATATAAATATTTATATATATAATATTTATTATATATATTTAATTTAATTGTAATTTTTTTAATATTAAATATATAATATATATATATATATATATATATATATATATATATATATATCTATGTTACTAGTTAAATATATATGTTTTTAAATATTATATTTATGTTATTAGTTATTATATTTTTATTAATTAATATATATATACAAATAATATATACAAATAATATGCAAAATATAGAATTAAAGAAGAAAATTGCTTACTGTTGTATTTTGAACATTTTACATAATGTCATATATATTTTCTCCATTTTTACACTTTCTAATTTTCTATAAATTCACAATGATCCACCAACTGAGCAATCAGAAACGAGAGAAGCAACTTGAAATGTAACATTCATTTTATCAATATCTACGATATCTATAGATACGAAGTACAAACAAATGTAACGTTTACATCAGGCAATAACAAAATAGATACCGACACTTTCTTAATTACAAGATTCTCGTATCGAGTAAAATGATCGATCACTTGAATAGAAGGCCAATGTGTTCTTCAAAAGAAAGAGAGAGAGAGAGAGAGACACGGTGTAAAACGATGAAAATTGTTTATTTCATATTTGCAACGCTTCCACGTTACTAAAAAACAAAAGGAATAACTTGCAATTGAATTCCGCATCGTGCGGTGAATTATCAATAGCTGTAGTCGATTTTTTTGCATTTCTATGCGTTTTGCTGGCTACATTTCTGACTTTCACAATAGTGATCTTATTCTCTCGTGCGTTTTGAACAAATAGATAGTAATCCTCAATGACGTTATTTCTTGAATATTATCAGTTGGACAATTTTTAAGATATTTTTAAGATATTTATTTATCTGCTCATGAACACTATTAACAAATAAACAGTGATCCTCAATGACGCTATTTCTTGAATGTTATCGGTTACACAATTTTTTAAGACATTTATTTATCTGCTTGTGAACATTATTGGTAAATAGACAATGATATTATTATTCAATTCGAGGTGAACATTATTGGTAAATAGACAAAGATATTATTATTCAATTCGAGGTAACATTTGAGGAAAAGCATTGGGACATTTTTATAGACAATACTATTAATTGTGCATGATGTGATAAGTTACTAACAACTATAATCAATTTATTATGTTCTTATGTGATTACCGGTCATATTTTTAGCTCTAATCACATTATTTTTTGAATATTATCAGTTAAACAGTGTCTTAAGATATTTTTTAAATAAATGAAATTATTATTCAATGAATTTCTGTACGATATTTAATTAAACAATAAACAGATGCCTTGTCATTTTACAATACAAGTACATCCTTACTTTCTTCAAAATTACTTTTTTATAAGTATACAAATGAATTTTGCAGATTTATTTTAACATATTTCGTCGTTAACAATATACCTATGTGTATTATTTGTTTTATGTACGAACTATAACAAACATAAAATTCTATTTTTCCTTAGTAATTCTTATCTTTTTTTCAAATAAACTTCCATAAATAAATTTTCTTGATGACCTTTGAAAAATTATAATGGACACTCGAGACACCATTTTAAAATATGAAACTTCTACTTTCACAAAGCTGAATTTCATTTCACATTTTTAATAATTTCAAGTGAAAGATCCGCAACTGTGTGTAACTTGTAACACCATTGTCAAAGCAAACACCAATTGGATTCCGTTTAAAACAACTCAACTATCACATTAATTTATAATGACCTCGTTTCTCGCTCTTCGCAAAAAATAGTTGCACATTGTCGTAATCAATTGATGTCAATGCAACGCAAGATAAATGATAAAGTCAATTTTTCTTTAATTTCTCCAATTATTGTTAGACCACTTTCATAATTATGAGCATAATTGGACACAACGGAACTAGATAAGGATTCTATGTATCGCAAGATAAACTCGATCGTCAAGCATCGTTACACGGTCATAGTTAAACACATGACATTTCACGATTCGAAAGTATATTCGCTTCAAAACAAGCAGTTTGTGAATTTTCGCGTAACAACAAACACAGTCGGTCGTCAGTTATAATTAATACCGTATACGGTGATTTATTATTGTTTAAGTGGCTGTACTATTACGTCCCGTGCATTGTTTCGCGGGAAAGGAATAGTTAATTCGTTATTGATTTAAAAAAAATCATTTGATTTATCGCGTTGAAATAAACAAAGGCCAGTTACACAGATGCAATACGAGATCAGAGAAAAAAATAAAGCATCGAAGAACGTAATTGGGATATTAATCGACAGATCTTTAATTTTATAATGTGTCGCTCGTTTGTTAAAAAAAGATAAATAGTCAATGCCATCTCGGATCTTCCTTATTGTTACAATGATACAATATTCAATTTTATTACACTTTATAATATACTATATATGAAGCGTATTTAACTTGATGATACACAGTATTTAACTTGATTTAACAGACAGTATTTACCTTTTACGTAAACCGAATCGTTCTCGACATTTCGAAACTAAGAAACGATTATATTAATGTTGATGCAGTTTTCGTAATTTTCTTACTTACATTATTGTACTATATTATTACATTCTATTCAATTATATTATGATATTGTAATATAATTACAATATGTATTAATTAATCATGAAATGCAACATGATTATGTTATATTCATTCAATAACGTTCAATAAATAAACTTTATGTATTCTGATATTTATATTATGATATAATTTATCATTAAGAATTAAATGGATACAATTTAATATATTTATATTATTTATAATTATAATTGTATATTATAACATAAGTGGATACATATATGTACATATTATAATATTTTACTATAATATTTAATATTTACTATAATATAAATTATAGTATAATAACATATTAAATTATTATATTATAATAAATAATATATATAGTATTATATATAAATATACTAATACACTAATATATAAAAAGTATTATAATATTTGAATATAATATTTAATATTTACGATAACATAAATATTATAGTATTAGACTATGCACTAATATACTAATATATAATATATATAGTATTACATATAAATACTAATATACTAATATATAATATATATAGTGTTACATATAAATACTAATATACTAATAAATAAAAAGTATCATAATATTTTAATATAATATTTAATATTTCCGATAACATAAATAATATAGTATAATAACATATTAATATTATAGTATTATACTATATACTAATATACTAATATATAATATATATAGTATTACATATAAATACTAATTTTGTACTAATATATAAAAAGTAATACTATATACTAATATACTAATATATAAAAAGTATTATAATATTTAATATTTACGATAACATAAACATTATAGTATGATAATATATTAATATTATAGTATTATACTATATACTAGTATACTAATATATAATATATATAGTATTATACTATATACTAATATACTAATATATAATATATATAGTATTACATATAAATACTAATTTTATATTAATATATAAAAAGTAATACTATATACTAATATACTAATATATAAAAAGTATTATAATACTTTAATATAATATTTAATATTCACGATAATATAAATATTATAATACAATAACATATTAATATTACAGTATTATACTACATATACTAATATACTTATATATAAAAAGTATTATAATATTTAATATTTACGATAACATAAACATTATAGTATAATAATATATTAATATTATAGTATTATACTATATACTAATACACTAATATATAATATATATAGTATTATACTATATACTAATGTATAAATACTAATATACCAATATATAAAAAGCGTTATATTACTTTAATATAATATTTAATATTTACGATATTATAAACACTAGAGTATATAATAATATACTAATATTATAGCATTATTACAATATAATTAGGATGCTTTCTTCAGAGAGTTCAAGTGGACATCCAACGAACGTATTACTTAGCACTTTCAAAGGGACAAGTAAGAGAGGAAGTACATTGCTCAAAATGATATCATAATAATGCTACCCTCGGGAAGCACATCCCGGAAGAAGAATTACAGACGGTGTAGAAACGCGACGAGAGAGTGGCGATAAGATTTCCAAAGTGAAGTGCAAGCCTGAAATGCAAGCCTGGCGAAAAGAATGCGCACGGAGTTACGTTTCTGTGAGGCCGGCGAGTCACGACGATCCGAGGCCGACCTTAACTCTAGTCTCGAAACGAGAGCATCGTTTCTAAATGCGTCGTTCGCGACGCTCTTTGAAAGCCGTTCGCGCTATTGCAAGCAACAGCCACGGGCCGTCGGGACTGAATTAACCTTGTTTTACCACTCATAGACCGACCGGGACGAAAATTGTGCCAATCTGACGTGCGTCGATTTTCCACGGATAGAAAAAGAAGAGAAAGAAACAGAGAAAGAGGAGGGGGAGAGAGAGAGAGAGAAAAATACCTGGGCCAGTTCGATTGGCAAAGGTGGCCGATTTTTTCTCTGCTTTCCAGTCGTGCAACCAGTCACCGAGACGCGGCGCGCCGGTGCGAACTTTCATGTACCTCGTGTACGAATTTATGGTCATTCTCTTTCACCCTGTACTTTGCATTTCATAATAACGCTGGTGAACTAATCGAAACCGCGTTCCCGCGGGCACGTAAGAGTACAACAGTTGGCTGAAAATGGGCGAAGATACTTTCACCCATTTTTCTATATCGTGTGTAACATTATGAAAATTTGTCATTAACGGACAGAATGTTGCCGATAATATCGAAATATAAAAAGTCAAAGGAACGAAAGTATAAGGAGTAGGGATGATGATTAATAATAAAGAATTACCTAGTTGTTATTAGGTCTGTAAATCTATAAGATTTCTGTGAATTATAATTTATTACAGTGAAAAATTGCGAGAAGTCATTTGAATCTGTAAAAAAGTGCACGTGTGTATGTTAAAGTTTTTATAAAATATTATTTGTTTAATTTTACGACTGTCAAATTATTTTATGGATAATAATTAATGGTACTTTTAATGGTAATTGTATCGATCTCGTAATTTTCTGATCAGATTTATTTATATTTGCTGATTGACAAAAATATATCCTTGTAAATTTAGAAAATTTCAATGAAAAATTATGTATATATATATATATTATTATAATTATTATAGACCTATAAAGTTTGTATAAAATATTATTTGTTTAATTTTGCGACTGTCAAATTATTTTATAGATAATAATTAATGGTACTTTTAATGGTAATTGTATCAATCTCGTAATTTTCTGATCAAATTTATTTATACTTGCTGATTGACAAACATATATCCTTGTAAATTTAGAAAATTTTAATGAAAAGTTATATATATTATTATTATTATAATTATTATAGAATATATATTATATTATTATTATAATTATTATAGAATATATATTACTATTACTATTATTATTATTATTATTAAAGAATATATATTATTATTATTATAATTATTATAGAATATATATTACTATTATTATTATTATTATTATTATTAAAGAAAATATATTATTATTATTATAATTATTATAGACTTATAAAGTTTCTGTAAAATATTATTTGTTTAATTTTACGACTGTCAAATTATTTTATGGATAATAATTAATGGTACTTTTAATGGTAATTGTATCAATCTCGTGATTTTCTGATCAAATTTATTTATACTTGCTGATTGACAAACATATATCCTTGTAAATTTAGAAAATTTTAATGAAAAATTATATATATTATTATTATAATTATTATAATATATATATTATTATTATAATTATTATAGAATATATATTACTATTATTATTATTATTATAGAATATATATTATTATTATTATTATTATTATTATTATTATTATTATTATTATTATTATTATAGACTTATAAAGTTTCTATAAAATATTATTTGTTTAATTTTACGACTGTCAAATTATTTTATGGATACTTTTAATGGTAATTGTATCGATTTTCTGATTAGATTTATTTATATTTGCTGATTGACAAAAATATATCCTTGTAAATTTCGAAAATTTCAGTGAAAAATTATGGATTGACTAATAATTTCATTTTTACTAGTTCTAGGAACTAATTCTTAAGAGACTGAGCTATACTTTCATATTTTTGTTAGTTATTTAATAAAATTTTATAAATTTATGCATTGCGCTGTTTGCTCGGAAAATGTATTCATTTACACATTGCACAAACGATTAACATACTTATTCATATATTGTATTAACAAGCCGCAATATTTAATGAAGCCATCTTTGACACTAAGTACATGTTCGAAAATTCTAATTATGTTGAATATTAACTTTTTCTTATCGAAAGTGAATGTGTATATTAATTTTACTTTCAGTTAGTCTAGTAGTATTATAATTCAAGAAAAAACCATGTTTGCAAATATAGTTAATCTATAACTTGTGCAAATATCAAATATTTACAATGAAATAACGATTTTAAACATTTACTTACTTAATTCATAGATCCTGAAAAACGTGACAAAAGGTTTTCAACATTTTATTTAGCAGGAGAAACATAGAAATTATTTCATATCGAATTATAAATAAAATGTATTATTATCATTATAACGTATAAAATCTTTCTCAATTTGTTTGCAGAAAGTTTCAACGAATCTTAAACAAATGTAATGCACAACTGCTACACATTTATTTTACAATCGTACAATTATTTCCCTTCTATACTTAATGAACAATCGCATCACCATCGTCTGACAATTTTTGCGCCAATCACCGTTCAAATTGCATCGCTATTGAAGACTCGCTCGGTAAACGTGATAATCCACGTGATAATGACGGGGGGAGGGGAGTCTGCAAATATTTATATTTGGCGAGGTAGGACAGTGGTCCCGATAGGGAAAGAGCAAAATGTGTGCAAGATACACGGGCTGCGACAACCGGTAGCAGAACGAAATAAACATAATAAAGTAGTGTGGCCGTTATTATTTTGATATGGCTGAGGTCGAGCAACGCCGCGGCGGTCTGCGTTCCCTGCTTACGTAATTTCGCCCGACCGCCAGCGGCCGCGAACGCCGACGAAACGAAAATGAAAGTAAAGTAACCAAACATTCCTCGGGCCGGAGAGACCGCTACCATTAGCGCTATCGAGGAGGATAGAAAGAAACAAGCCGGATGCCCGAGAAAGGGGGATCTCTGTTTGGTAAATGTGCTCCTCCGCAGATGATAACTGCTTCCTTTTCCTTTTGTCGAACAGAAAGGACGAACGTTCTTAAATTTCTTTTCTGTAGCCGATCTTTCTGCAACTGCGAGTGAATTTCATTGCGTAGAAAGGGAGTTGGTTCATGTATCGGCGCGTGCGTTTGATCCAAGCCATTTCCTTCAATTTCAGTTCGATTTTGTCCGGCGTGTTTTTGCAAAGAATTTCAACGGACGTAATTTTCAATGTGTGTTGGCAACAATGTAACTTTATTTACTTTACTTTCAGTTGTGTTGTGTTTGCAACGTGTTGTAATTATGTTTCTAAGCTTTGTTTGTATTGCGTTTGGATGATTGTAAATATTGCGAAAATTCGGATGTCGTGTTATTATAATAATTATTTTTGGAGAAGCTCGATTACGCGTAATTATATATTAAACATGAAAATTTCATTTTTTGAAGTGCATTTTGAAGAATTCCTGTAATATTTACAACTTTCGATAATTTTAATTCCATGCCAAGGATAATTGAATTTTCATTTGTGTTAAGTTTAGAATGATTTTTACGTGATTTTAGGTGTATTACCGTATTAATTGTACGAATTTTAAAAAATTTCAATAAATATAATTTTAATTTTTGATATTTATATAGTAAGGTAGAGTGTAACTTTCAATAATTTTATTTATTTCTTTATAATATAATTATAATATAATATAACATAATTATGATATAATATAATATAATATTATTATTATAATATTATAATTATATTATAATATAATGTAACATAATTTTATTTTCACTTGTATTATGTTTAAAGTTATAAATTATAAATTACAAAAATTCGGGCACAATGTTATATTATGTTAGCCATTATATTATGTTATTATATTATGTAGTTTAGCAAACTAAAATACATAATAAATTAATTTGAGAATTTCGTTCATGTCTTACTCAATTTTAAAAAATATACATTTTTGAAAATGCTCTTAATATTTCTTAAAGTAATTTATTGAAAGTAATAATTACGAAATACAAAAATTACATAAATAAATGGAAATAAACATTTTATATTATTTAATATGTAAATAAATAATGTAAATATGTTTTTATATGTTGAACATATGTAAAATTCATTTGCAAATACAAAATAATTTACGTATTTATCAATTAATTAAATATTTACGTATTTTTCAATTATAATAAGTCTTGAAAGGATTTCACTATAATTATGCAATACAAGAATTTAGATATCAAGTAAAATCTGATTAATTTCCTGGTAAGTGAATGATAAGATACTTCTGATAACTTTCTACCTACTCTTGATAAATAACTACAATGTAATTATCTAATAATTCATTTAAAATAATCTATATGACTCATATCAATATTAATACAGAATAGATTTATATAATCACTCGCGTATGATTCAACATACTCACAATGGCGAAGGTTTGTCGAAAATAGATACCAGAACTAATTTGTTTATTTTCTATCATGCCAACAAATTGTCAGCATCCATGTAAACGTTCAAAGAAAATTAATTACCACTAATTAATGTCGCAAAAGACTTTCTAAAAATATTGCTAACTAAATATATTAAATATCGTTCAATTTCTTACTATCGAGTCAATGTCGTTATCACTTCATTTCCTAAACCAATTATGTGCATTTGAATTTCAAATATTTAAAAAGAAACAGGATTTTTAGACCCTAATTTATTTAATGCTTGAAGTTATGTAAATTTTGAAAAATTGACGTTTCTTATATTTGTTCATTAGAAAACATAAATAAATTGGAAAAATTTATTGTACAATTACCATGGCTATGTTTTTTATGTGTTTATAATTATTACTATGATTAGATATAGGGTAATTATTAGTATATGTTTGTATAATAATATACAATGATATTTATATGATTATACGTCGAGTTTATATTTTCTTTTATATCTTCACAAATATATGAAACATTGTTAATATTTTAAAAATTGTTCTAACAAATAATAATATAATAGAGATTAAATATTCTAATAGAAATTTAGAGATTAAATGTTATAATGTATAATATTATAACAATAATATAATAGAGATTAAATATTATAATACAGATTTAGGGATTAAATGTTATAATGTATAATATAATAATAATAATAATAATAATAATAATAATAATAATATAATAGAGATTAAATATTATAATACAGATTTAGAGATTAAATGTTATAGTGTATAATATTATAATAAATAATATTATAATATTATAATAATAATATTGTAATATTATAATAATAATATAATATAGATTAAATAATAGTATAATATTATAATAATAATATAATAGAGATTAAATATTACAATACAGATTTAGAGATTAAATGTTATAGTGTATAATATTATAATAAATAATATTATAATATTATAATAATAATATTGTAATATTATAATAATAATATAATATAGATTAAATAATAGTATAATATTATAATAATAATATAATAGAGATTAAATATTATAATAGAGATTAAGGGATTAAATGTTATAATGTATAATATTATAATAAAGGATTAATAGAGATTCATAAAATGTCCAAGAGCATTACATTTTTGTTTTAAAAACTTTGAAATTTGACAGAAGCATGTAGATTTTTGTGACTGACTGTGTCATTTGCTCGACAATTACATAACAAAACAAGAAATTTATATTTCTTATATTTCTTGTTTTGTAACAAAAAAATTGAAATCTTATCTTATTCTTTGTTAATTTGAATATTTACGCGTAAACAAGTCGAACTGACATTTTAAAACAATTTCCACCTACATGCACTTTTCGATCATTTTCAAATATATGGATTTTTTAATCCAAACACGCGAATTTGCCTCTTTCTCGCGTGTAGCAGTCTAAACTGAATCAAAACTGATGTAATTGGTAGAGAACATGTTATTATTCTGTTAAATCTATCTTCATTACAATGTATAAATTATAATGATTAAGACAGAATGAAAGGGGTTAGTGTTAACAAATTTTGAGTACAACAAAAGTAAAAAGTAACAGCTTTGTTATTACTATTGTCTTAGAAATAACATGTAAGGAGCAACTTTATTCACTCATTTTATTTAGCAAATCGTTTGCAAATAATTTCTTATTTGAATTGATTGAATTATTCAAATATAATATAATTAACAAATAATGTGACATAAGGTTAGTTAGACACAGTTGACAACGTTTACATAGAGATTCGAAAGTATTCGAGAAATTATTTGAATAATAATTCATTGAAATAAAAAATAAAAAATGAAATAGAGAATTATTTCGTTTGATAGCGATATAATTGAAAAATCATCTTCATGTTCAAATAAACTAACACATAGTTATTTCAAACAACACTTGTCTAAATAGTTTGTCAATTTCGAAATAATTATCTAAACAATTCGTCAAATTTGAATGACGTTTGTATAATAATAAAGTCTGGCGTAGGCACAACAACAATAAAAGTAAAGGGCAATGAGAAACTGGAGCAACGAAAGAAATGCCGAGAGCGATGAAAACGTGCAGAAAGAGGGGATAGTGAATGTATATGTTCTTTGAAGAGGCGAGGTGCTTCCTGTTTCTAACGTCCAGAAAAGAAAAAAAAAAAACAGTGGCAGTGATGCTCTTTTTTTTATAGTTTAAACGTGGTTGTAAAGTGTCTATATCGAGCTAAATTGTCGACAAATTGCAATAAATTTCTGAGGATAAAGCATAGTTAACTGGTGAATATGAATATTTTAAAATGATGGAAATAAAATGAATATCATTAATATTTTAAATACTATGATATATATAATACATTTTAAATAATAACGCAGTATATGTTGTTTAAAAAAGATATTTCAAATAATATCATAATAATTATATTAAAATAATATTATAAAATATTATAATGTTTAAAATATATTATAAATAACTGGATAACATTGTACAATGTTAAACTTTCATTATAGAATGATAATTTATGAAAGTAAATAGGGAAAACGTATAAATTTCGCGCGACAGTCAACGTGTTAACTAATGTAATTTAATTAAGTGTTCGTTCGAAAAATAAAAAGAGAAATAGAAACTTGATGGGTATTAATTTTTGTATTATTTAAATACATAAATTCTAAAAAAACGATAATATTTTTAATATTATTTACTAGGACACATAAAGAAATCATTGTTATTATATATTGCTACTAAAATTCATACATTTTCGTGAAAAATATTGATATTCTTTACTCAAAATAGTGCAAGTTACAATTATGAAACAATTATATTATGAAATATAAGTACCTATATTATTATATATTATATTATATTATATTATATTATACTATATTATACTATATTATACTATACTATACTATATTATACTATATTATACTATATTATACTATATTATGCTATATTATACTATATTATACTATATTATACTATATTATACTATATTATATTATATTATATTATGCTATATTGTATTATATTATACTATATTGTATTATATTATACTATATTATACTATATTATATTATATTATACTATATTATATTACATTATACTATATTATATTTCATTATATTACATTATATTACATTATATTACATTATATTACATTATATTACATTATATTACATTATATTACATTATATTATATTATATTATTTTATATAAATATGTATAAAGAATGTAATTATTTTTACCGTGTACAAGGTATACTGACCTATTTAATAAAATATTTGGTCACAGAAACATAAACAACGATTGCGAAAGAAGTGATTACGAAAATTTGAATAAGCCCATCTCTATTTTCAAACACATTCCTCTTACATGACACATAATTTGCTTTTGTTCCAATTATCGCGACAAATACAATGCAATTTCACAAGAAACAGATCCCTTCATGATTTATAAAAGATGATGTATGTAAAAAGAGAAAAACAATAATATTTGTTTTCAATATTTAAAGAATATATATACGTCGCAGTAAAATAGATATACGTCGTGCTATTTCTCGGGTTGATCTATTTTCCTACAAGTTAGTCAGTTGACCAAGCAGTTGGCTATGAGCCACCTATTGCACCTTAGCAACTTCTTCCTAACTTTCCGAACCTTGCTCCCATTTCTCTAGTCAAGATGAGACCGCCTAAATAGATTTGCATCTCTTGAGACGGCTATTTTAACAAACCTGACCGTACATAAAATTTCTGCATTAGTAGACGGAGAAGCAAACGCGCAATAGAAATGGCGTGTAACACATGAAGAAAAATCTTTGTTTACTTTTGATTCCAAGGATATGTATGTATCACAAAATAAAATGTTACCTAGTCATTTATGTCAATTTTATTCGCATTCTTTTTGCAAGATATTGAAATGATACGACGTGTTAGAAATTATATCACGATATATAAAATTGAATAGATTGTACACAATTTTAATAGAAATTCAGCCTATTTAATAGAAGACTTTGCAAATTTAATTATTCATCTTTTCATTGTCGGTATTAATTTTTTATCACTGTGTCAATCTGATACCAAGGGACGAATTAATTTGAAGAAACGAGGCAGATGAGCGTACAATAGAAACGAGTAAGTTTAATTAAGGGAATATTCCCATTTGGAAAGACTGTTGAGATTAAGATCAAATTAGGAATTAACGGAGTTGAAATTTTTTATACATATCTGTAGTGTTTCAAATATACGTACTATATTGTTTTTTGTGAACGAAATTATTGCGCACTAATTATAATATCTAACGTTGAAAGGTTTTCGTGATTCATATCGTTGTATCATTTAAAATATAAAAGTAAATGGTCATTTCAATGGCTGGTATCAAAATTAAACAAAAAGAGAAAAATATATTTTGTCAAATTTAAAGAACAAAAATCTATTTCCACATGAAAATTTCCACTTTATCTAATGGTTAGAGAGAGAAAAAAAATACTATTGAAGATATTGGCATAATTTTGCAGCGGAATATAAAAAGACATCTGTTTCAAAGAAATTAAATCATTCATTTATTTAGAAATCATGATAATCGAAAAAACACGATTTTGAAAGAAACGTGTTTAATGTTTTGTGTATAGCTTTAATATATATGTATAGTAATAGTATTATTTATCATTAATATATTATTTTTAGCTTCTGCTCTTTTGTAAAAAAATTCGAGGTTTGAAGAGTTTATAGAATAGTTAAACAAATGATCGAAGAGTGGTCATGTTTTACGTTTCCTAATTTATATAATTTTGTTGTATTTAAAGAACATTATAGAAATAGAAATTTCTAATTATACACAATTGTATAAATTATGATTTATAGAAAATACGACATAAAAATATTATAATTATAATATAATCGTATATTATAGTTACGCAAAACTACGCAAATTAATAATTTACAACAAAATGTAATATAAAAACATTATACAGTAATATTATAATTATACAAAGTTATACAAACTATGTACAACTTAATTATACAATTATAATTATATAAAATTATACAATTAATTACAGAATTATAGAATTAAGGATAGAATTATTATTTAGAATATTATTATTATGTTACATAGAAATATTACAACTATATAATTATAATTATATAGAATTATAGAAAAATTATTTATTGTTTCATTTTCGTTTTGTTATTTAAAATTTGAAATATATCTATTTTATTACATAAATCAAAGAAAGTCGAAACCCTTCGAATCATTGTATAATACAATCTTAAGCGAATATAAAACTTAATTTTGTTATTTCAAAAGATACGAAAACACTTCGAAATAAAAACATTTTTTCGTATGAAAAATTTCTACTTGCAAAATGCTCCAAAGGTACACGAGCAGTTCGGAAACGGTACACGAAAGATTGCCTAGAACCGCGACTATTACCGAAACAGATGCGACGCTGATGCGTTCCAGATTTCTCAAGGAATCCGATGCAAAATTGCCGAAAGCCGGATTTCACTGACACAGTTTCTCACGAACGAGAGCTGGTAGCGCAATAAAATCGTTTCTCCCTTTTTCCGTGTCGGTGCCGACGGTGCCCTTAGATACTTAATACGTGCGCGTTCGAAGGCCAATTTCTAAGTTCCCATTTGCGACTCAAGGATAAGAGAAACGCAGTTCCTTGTCTTCGGGCTGAAACGCCTACGAGGCAAAAAAATCGGGCTGAAAAACTCGACGAATAGAAGAAAAGGCTCGTGAGGCGAGAACGAGTGAAAATCGTCTTGGACAACATGGCGGTTTGCTCCGAGTTGAAAGGGAAAAAGAAAAAAATTGAGGCCTGGTCTGAGGTAACTTAAAAACTCGGGCAACTTCCTCAAACCTCTCTTTGACGGTGGTAACAATAAAAACAAAAAAGAAGGAAGAAAAGGAGGAAGAAAGAGAGAGCGGCGGCGAGGGAAGAGACAAGAGAGAAGGTTGTAGAAAAAAATCTCATAATCTTAGTATTGTGACTGGTAACAGGCCGAATAATTTCTAGTCGGTCGCTCGTAAACGCCCTCGTAAACGTCTCGTAATGCCATGGCCCTGGTCCTTTTTCGCCAGTCCTTCCTTTCATGGATCTGTGGTGAAAAAAAGTGGGTCTGTTTGCACTTTCCCTAGTTCCTGAAATTTGGAGCCTTCACCCCTTTGTTACAATTTTACATGCAATAAATCTTTCCAGTTGCTTTGAAACTTCTATTTCATTATTGGACTGCAGATTTTTATGTTATTTCATAATTTTACGAAGAAATGATGACAAATTATTTTGTATATTAAATATTGATAGATATTGATGAGAAATTATTTTGTATATTAAATATTGATAGATATTGATGAGAAATTATTTTGTATATTAAATATTGATAGATATTGATGAGAAATTATTTTGTATATTAAATATTGATAGATATTGATGAGAAATTATTTTGTATATTAAATATTGATAGATATTGATGAGAAATTATTTTGTATATTAAATATTGATAGATATTGATGAGAAATTATTTTGTATATTAAATATTGGTAGATATTGATGACAAATTATTTTGTACATTAAATACTGATATATATTGATGACAAATTATTTTGTATATTAAATATTGATAGATATTGGTGACAAATTATTTTGTATATTAAATATTGATAGATATTGATGAAAAATTATTTTGTATATTAAATATTGATAGATATTGGTGACAAATTATTTTGTATATTAAATACTGATATATATTGATGACAAATTATTTTGTATACTAAATATCGATAGATATTGATGACAAATTATTTTGTATATTAAATATTGGTAGATATTGATGACAAATTATTTTGTATATTAAATATTGATAGATATTGATGGCAAATTATTTTGTACATTAAATATTGATAAATATTGATGACAAATTATTTTGTATTTTAAATGTTGTATAATATAACATGAGGCATAGTATATTTTGAATATTTTACATAAACCTATTTGCATGTTACGTGCATTTTTAATGACTAATTTATTGATAATATAAGGAATATAAGGAAAAATTTATTGATAATATAAGGAATATAAGGAAAAATTAATAGATAATAATTTTGATGGATTTTAGTGTGTATTTATGTTGCATATTTATTTGATTTTTTATTTTGAATACTTCTGATGACTTTCTATTCCCAATAGTCTCCGTTTTACATTTGCGTAAGTTACTTACATTACCTTAACGAGAAAGATAATTAGAAAGTACCTATATATGGTTACTCGTGGAAATATTTGAACACTTGCAGGAATGTATTATATGAAGCATTTTGATATTTATATTATAAATTATATCGGTCAAGTTCGAGACAAATATAAAAATATACCCATGTATATAGAAATTACGAGAAGAAAAAATTAATATAATTACAAATATTTATTAATACAAATCCTATATATTTGATAGAAATAAAATCCCAAAAGTATTTAAATAATGATAACATGTGTTTGTCAAAAAAACGAAAAAACAAAGATTTTGATTAACGTTCATTAAAATATTTATGCCATATTTTAGAATATTGACTGTTTCTGATATTTCTTTAAAAGGAAATCGAAAACAGGATATTATGTAAATTTGTATATGATTACTATATACATAATAAAGAAAAATTTATTATTTTGTTATTGTTGTTGTTATTATTATTATTATTATTATTATACTTTGTATTAATTTAATATATGTACATACCTATGATAATTGTATAAGATTTTTTTTATAATTTTCTAGTAAACAAATAGTTTATATAATTTTAAACAATAAATAAATTATTACCTATAAAATATTTAAAAAACCCGAAATTTCTTCAAATATTTGAGGTAAGTATATCTATGTAATCTGACTATGTCAATAACCACATAATTGAAATATTCATGCCAACTTTCGTTATAACGTTAATGAAAATGTACGAATTACTTGCATTTCCATTTTTACAAGAATTTATAAAAAATTCCAAACGAAATATTTTCACGCCAGTATATTCTTGATCCAAAGTAAAATTATAATTGCAATATTAAGAATCATAAGATGACCATGTTCAGATGTAACATACAATTTGAAAAAATGAATATCCCAATTTGAAAAATATTTAATAAATAAATACTTCAATTATTCTTCTATTTTAATTCTATTTATTTATTCATATTTATTTTATTTTATATTATATTATCTTTTCATATATTTATTTTATCTTATTTACTGTTTTCTTATTTTTTATTTTATTTATATTTATTTCAATTATATTTAACAAATATTTTAAAATAATTTTGCTCGAAGAATTCATAAGTGCAGCGTGAAAATTGGAACAAGACGAAATATGGAATTGACAAAAGTTTCTCGTCCCTCCTCACTCTCTATCGCTTATTTCTTCGACTTTTCTCACCTCTTTAGCGTACTGACGGTTGTCGTTTATGGCCATGCTTAAGTTGGCCGAGGCTACACTTTACGGCGTTTCAGTCTTAGATGGTTCTTTGGTATCTATGTTTCTCCTATCTGCTTGTTCAAGGTTGCAACTTTGTCGCGCGCTGATTCTTTCAATGAGCTTTAACCCTTCCATCAAACGCCGGTTTTTGCGTGTTTGTTGCCTAGTCAAACGGAAAAGCTATAAGCAATACTTGTAAAATCAATTGCGTTTCACAACTGTGTAATCACAATGCATCGATGAAAAAATTATTATTCAAAAGTATGCAATGAAAAACATGCAATCAAAACACTAAGCATTCCATGATAACGACATTAATGAACAACTTGCAATCTACTTACGATCGTATAGTTTTTAGAATGTATAATTTATAATATTAATTATAATTCAATGCTATGAACGCCAATGTTTAATGTATATTTATACAACAATGATTATATTTAAAATGAAATTACTGAAACAAAAGTAAATAAATAATATACGCGCCATCTGTCTTAATTAAAATAATTAATTTCACTAAAATCTACATAAGAAGAAAATATTACTCGAACTTATCACAAAAGAAATTTTATACAGACTTTTATTAATAACTTGAAAAAGTATTCAGTACAATAAAAATTTATTATACATATTATTTCACTTATTGGAGTTGACCAAGTTAAAAGAAATTGATAAAATTTTTGTGATAGTTTTAATTACAATTAGAACTGATTTAACTAATGACTAGTCTTCTGATTAAAATATGATATTTCTAGTTAAAAGCAATAATTTTTGTTTCGAAACCTTTTTTCTATCATTTGCAATTTGTCATAATATAAAATCAAAAAATAGGAATCAATTTAGAGTAAATGATAGAATAGAAAAAAATTGCAATAATTGAATAATACATTATTTATATATGTTCAAAGTTTCATGAAGTTTCATAATTTTCTGAATTTTCTGAATTGAAGGTTTTCTCGCATAAATTCGAAGAAAAATTTATAATGTCGATTAATATATTTGAGAATTCATAAGAATCGAATTTAATCCTTAAGTAATTTATATGATATTAAAGAAATTAATTCAATTTCATTTATTATAATTTATTTAATTTAATTAAATTAAATATTCTATTTCATAATTTGATTTATTTTATATTTTATATCAGACAGAATATAAAATATATGCCTATATCAATGTATATTATCAATATTATCTTTACAAATATGTTATATTATAATAATATATATTAATTAATTAAATATATTATATTACTATAAATGTAAATAACATAATGCAATATCATATAAATAAATATTTATTTATTGTAAATACACATATATAAATATTTAGTTTAGATATATTTGTGAATATAAATATAAATCAAATCAAATCAAAAATTGTAGAATTAAACAACGTAAAACTTAAATTTTTGTGGCTACCAATGATAAGAGTTGAGGGTTAAGGATAATTAAGACGTAAATTCCATCACGCTCTCAACCAGCGTATCAATTATGATATTGCATAATCTATATTAGCATCGTGTATGTAAATAGCAGATGTTAAATACATTCACAAATTTTAGCACGGTGCTCTTATTCACTGTTAAGCTTGATTGCAATGCCAATGTGCTGCGCCATTAGTATTATGCATACTTTGAGACACAAGAATGCAGATTTCGTACGGTACAGAAAAAAAAACATTTGTATGTATAAAAAAAAAAAAAACATAGAAACCAATCACTTCTTGTTTCTATGGTTTACCAACATTTCACGCTTGCGTCCAGCTTATTATTTTACAATCACTTAACGCCGCCATATCACCTTCACAATGATGAAATCGAATGCAACATTTGAAAGTTCATATAACAAAAATAACAAAGATCCTTCATCAATATTCATAGTAATTTTGTTGCAAGATTGTTGACGATTAACTTAAATGAGTTCTAATCAATGTATCTTATCATCATAGCGTCAATTCTTGGAACTTGTTTACGTTAACGTTTGGAACTCGTTATTTGCACCTAGATCTCGTTGATCTATCACCAACAAATATTCACGAAGAAAAACCTTACGAAGAGAACAGCGTAACTTTATAAGCGTTGAACATTTATGTACGTGCGATGACTTGTTTAGAGCAAACTGAAATTTATGATAATTCCATAATTAATGTGGTCGTTCATAAATAAGAAGAGTAATTTAAATTATTCCAAATTTTTACTTAAAATGTAGATAAATTAATAATATGATGTAAAAGCGAAAGGAGAATAATTTAATTACATTTAATGGAAATAAATCCATTTGGGAATATTTGTAAAGATAATTTAGTCACATAACAAAAATCTTTAGTGATACTTCTTTAACAACTTTATTGTCAAAATAAAGATTTTTTTAATTTACGAATCAAAAGTCAAAAGATTATAATTATGATATAATAATACTACACTATAATAAAATATTGTACTAAACTATACTATAAAATACTATACTACAATAATAAAATACTATATTATACTATAATAAAACTGTACGATAAAATTATGGTATAGTTTATATTTAAACGACGTCTTAAAAAAATAAAAGATCTATAAATGAATGAACTAATATGTGAGAGATTGAGATTCCAGTCACAATTGAACTCGTCCTTCCTGATTAATAAATTCATAAATATAATACAACTAAATTTTTTAACATATTCAAATGCTACATAAGGTAAAATAAGGTAAAATTTATAAAATAATTTTACCTATATATAAAATAATACTATATATAATATATAATTTTATCTGTAAAAATAATACCTATATATAATATATAATTTTACCTGTAAAAATAATACCTATATGTAATATATAATTTTACCTATAAAAATAATACCTATAAATAATATATAATTTTACCTATAAAAATAATATCTATATATAATATATAATTTTACCTATAAAAATAATACCTATATATAATATATAATTTTACCTATATATAATAATACCTATGTGACATAAAATTCTGTATGCAATTAACAATTAGAAGTGCTTACAACAAAGTGTCTACTTACGATTAGTATAATCATATTTTAATATAGTATATTTTATACAGGGTATTCCACATTTTAGTGTTTAAACTCTGCCAATGTGTTTTATAGGTAAAAATAAAACTAAAACATTATATAGCAAGATGTTCATAAACACTTCATTAAAAAATTGTAACAAAAGTATGAGATGTAACAAATATGCAAATCAATACCATTTCTCTACGTTTAATACAAGATAAGACAAGATGTAATACATCATGAGATCACTTTTATTGTCAGACTTTATACCCCTAGATTTTTATTTGCAAGATAACGAGATCTACTTACAAATTTACATGCAACGTATATAGAAACAAATAAAGAATACAAGAATTAAAACTATATGTAAAGGAACTCGACGTAAAATTGGTTTATACAACACAATAAATTCAATAGCAAAGGATAGTTTTGTTCTAATTTTTTAACGAAGCATTTATGGATCCTTTGCTGCGTGATACATATTTTCGCCCTGTTCTTATCTATGAAACATACTGAGTGAAATTTGCAGCACCAAAGTTTGCAAGACAGTCTGTATGATAATTTATAAAATACTATATGTGATTAACAATGTAAATACCTAGTACTTGTAGTACGGTTAGTTCGACAGACAGATTTGAAACAGTTTCAATCGTAGTTCGATCGTAGATTAGGCGTCAACGTTATCGGTGAAATTTCACGTGTCGCCTTCGCAGTTGCCCTCATCGCCGCGAAGAACAAGCGGATCAGCTTCAATTTCTGGCCGACCCAATTTCGCAATTTACCGTATGCACGTATGGGCTCGTGTACGTATACACGCGGCTGCGACTCAGCCACGAGGAGCTATCGAATCTCTCCACTTTATTGTTCCCCTTTCGGACCAAGTTCATCGATCATCAACTAACATAACGTTACAATCTGGCGAGAATCTTTTTTTTTTTTATCTCTCCTCCCGTGACGACGAATTATTTAGTAGGGAAAACAACTGTTTCCGTAATATCCGAGGTTTCTCAATTCGTAAAGTGAAAACACTGATCTGCACAGAGTGTCTCGCAAGCAGCAGCTACAGATTGGAAAAATGTTGATTTTAAAATTTTCGGTAAACATTAGCTGAAAATATAATTTTATTTCTGAAAAATTGACTTTAGGTGTTTCTTTACTTACATTTTTATCAATGTAATATCTTTATTTGAACTAATCAAAAATTTGGATACATTGTTAGTGTGTGAAACACATATAAATTTTACAAATTAAGAAAAATATTTTTATAAAATATATATATATATCAATAGTAATTTCCTTATCTACAGTATTTTAGCATAATAGATAGAACATATTTATCAAAAAAATTGTGCAAGACTCACATATCAAATATTATTAAATAAAAAGAATTAAACAAGTCCAAATTTTTGGCTTTTCCTTATTTAAAATGTTTATGCACGAAAAATTTTATTCTGTTAGAAATTGTTGAAAATATTTTATATTCTATTATTATTTAATAGATTATTTAATATTTATATGTATAATTTATAATATTTATATATTATATTGATATTAATATTTAATATTTATATATATATTTAATATATAAATTCTTCTTTCTGTGTAAATTTCTCTTATTTATAATAAAATTCAAAGAAAAATTAATAATTAATAACAATAAAATTGCTTTGTTTATTAACAAAATTTTTTATATTACGTTTAAAATTATATAAAATTTGTCATATCATTTTTCTCAATTCTTTTCTTCAAATCTGAAATACAAACGTAAATACAAATATTAATCTAGAATAAAATCTAGCTCAGCTAAGTCGTAACAGACATATTTATTTTTATTAAACATTTGAAATCACATTTATGTGATACTTATAGAATATGCATCTGTAATATCTGTATAAAAAAAGAATGCATACTAGAGCGGTGTATCTACTTAAAATATTTATACAGATCAAGAGTAGCTACGTATATTTCTTCAGTAATATTTTATATTATTTAAACAAAACAATATACTTAATTCGAAATGAAGTGATAAATATTTAAAGCGAATTTTTTCCAAAATAAAATAAAACGGTGTGTAATTTCGAAGAAAAAAAAATTCTACAATGTAACAGGAGGAAAAACTTACGAGGATACAATGTAAAATGCAGAATGTTAGCACCTTATTCAGTCATGGCTCTATTTCATTAGTAGTGCCAATATTTAACTTTAGTCGAATGGAAAAACGAAAGAGACAATTCAATTTCTGTCACGGACGATCCAAAGTCCTGATATGAATATGTTATTAATAGACTGCGGATTTTTATGTGAAACTGAAAGCAAAAATGCGTAAAATGCATATAATATACAAACAAATATATCCATAAAATATTTAAAATAGAGCATTTATTACAATACATAGTAGATAAAATAAATTTTTTTAGTTTTAGTTTCATCTATCGAAACTACGTTTATAAGAACTTAAAAATACGTAAAAATACGTAACCTAGTTATCGAACACCTCTGACAGCATTTGAGAAAAGAAACTAAAAAAACATCAGGATTCACTGATGAACAAAGTTTAAAGATCAAAATGAAATACTTTGGATCGAGATGTCGATGCACAAAATTAAAATACTCGTGAAAAATTTAGTCGACATCTAAAACATCTTTCGTTCACACTTTAAAATATTTGAAATATTAAAATATTTATAACATTAATATTTATAATATTAATATTTATAATATTAATATTTAAAATATTAAAATATTTATAATATTAGTATTTGGAATATTAATATTTAAAATATTTAAAATATTGAAATAGTTATAATATTAATATTTAAAATATTTAAAATATTAAAATATTTATAATATTAGTATTTATAATATTAATATTTAAAATATTTAAAATATTTAAAATTTTAAAATATTTATAATATTAATATTTAAAATATTTATAATATTAACATATTTATAATATTAATATTTAAAATATTTAAAATTTTAAAATATTTATAATATTAATATTTAAAATATTTAAAATTTTAAAATATTTATAATATTAATATTTAAAATATTTAAAATTTTAAAATATTTATAATATTAATATTTAAAATATTTAAAATTTTAAAATATTTATAATATTAATATTTAAAATATTTAAAATTTTAAAATATTTATAATATTAATATTTAAAATATTTAAAATTTTAAAATATTTATAATATTAATATTTAAAATATTTAAAATTTTAAAATATTTATAATATTAATATTTAAAATATTTAAAATTTTAAAATATTTATAATATTAATATTTAAAATATTTAAAATTTTAAAATATTTATAATATTAATATTTAAAATATTTAAAATTTTAAAATATTTATAATATTAATATTTAAAATATTTAAAATTTTAAAATATTTATAATATTAATATTTAAAATATTTATAATATTAATATTTGAAATATTTAAAATGTTTTTATAAATATTAATATTTAATTACTTAAAATATTTAAAAAGACATCTGAACTATCACCAAGATTTAATAAATTCTAATAATAGATTTCAAAGTTCAAGAATTTTGTTTAAAATAAAAAATTTAATATATGAAAAACTTCAACTTCTTCTATACTATAATTAGGTAATTTCATAATACGAATATCCATTTCCTTGTGTTACATCACTATAAATTTATATCACTTTAAATTTATTTATTTTTTTTTTTTTGTAAAAATGTTCTTATCGATTACACCGCTTGCGAGACACCCTGTATTCGAACTGCTCGAACGTTTTTACATTATGTATGCCGCGCACTTACCCGACTACACTACAACGATGTTTAAATATATATTCGTATCGTTTCCCGCCTCAGTTATTCCTTCGTAGCATCCTCAATATAATACAATTCTCTCTTACTATTAAAAGCAAACTTCGTTGTCAACTGTAAATATTTGAACAATCCGATGAAAATATGAGAGCTACGAATAAACTGTAGGAAAAATGAATTGTAAAATAGAAAGGAAACTTTATTTTCATCGATGTGTAGTATAGATAGGTGCTCGTAACTCGCATGAACTCTTACGCGTGATTGCGAGCGATATATATCATTATTATTAAATAATTTATGCGTAAATAAATAAATAAATAAATAAATAATTTATTAAATATAATTAAAACATATTCATACTTACAATAAGTAGTATTTTTATTTAAAAAGTAAATTTGCAGTAGTGCGACAGCACTAAGGATCGGATCAAGTGCGAATACTTACGAATCCGAATTAAGTTCGATAAAGGTTTGTTTCGAACATTACCTGAAAATAAAACTGTCGCAATAAGTAGATACACTTGAAATAGAATGAAATTTTATACAAGCTCTACCTTGAGCTCTAGAACGAATTCCAAGTTGCAAGTTTTAAAAACGTGTCAGAAGTTCAAAACTTTCAAAAGTAATAAACATTCAATTATTAATTATAAAATATATATTAAATATATAATTAATTATAAATTTATTATAACTATTAATAATAGTTATAATGTATAATAATAATAATAATATATATAATTGATTATATATATTTATTATATATAATTTATTGATTAATAATTATATATTTATTATATACTTTTTATTTATTAATTATATATATTTATTATACATTATAACTATTAATAATTAATTATTAAATTTATAATTGTAATTATTAAATAATTGATCATTAAATATATAATTATTCAAATCTTGGAAATTAGAATTCTATAGAGTGATTTTTACTTGATCCTCGAAAATCAAAAATTATATATTTTATGTGTTTTTTTTTTTTTTTTTTGGAATAAGATTTGTTTCTTTTTTATTCTTATGCATACTACACAAGCAATACATATACCAATTTTTATATCAATCGACACGTTATTACACTAATAATCATCCATTTGTGACATTCAAGGATTTCTCAATAATTGACAATACTAAGAAACGTATTGTCAATTATTTTTCATTATTATCTTCTTCATTAATTATTCGGTTGAGATACAGTGCATATTTCATATTAGTCGGACGCATGCGCGTTAGATGCATGCGCGTTGAGCACGTGCGCATTAGACGCATGCGTGTTAGATACGTGCGCGAAAACTTTTAAATTCGCTTGATGTGAATGCAACATTCGGAAATCGCGTGTAGAAAATTTACTTAATTTCATTTAGAGTGACGAAAATATCGTAGACATAATTTGTACTCCACAAAATGACAAACGGAAATGGTCTTCTTAACGCGAAACAAAAAATGATTTAAATCATAAAATATATCTATTTACTTATTAATAAAAAATATATGACATTCTAAAATATCAAAATAAAATGTTGGAATAAGTAATATGTACAATTTAATATCAAAAATTAATTGTCCGAAAATTCATTTTTTTCAAACGGTCGGCTCTATTATAAAGGATTTAACTAACAGTTCGAACAATCTGATTTTCTGAAAATTAATAATTAATTTTCTAAAATAATTCCCTAAAATTAATAATTAATTTTCTAAAATAAAATTCGTAATTAATAATTAATTTTCTAAAATAATTCTCTAAAATTAATGATTAATTTTCGAAAATAACTTTCTAAAATTGATAAATAATTTTCTGAAATAATTTTCCAAAATTAACAATTAAATTTCTAAAGTTAATAATTTTTCCGACTCTACTAAAATCTCATGATACCGAAAATCCAATCTCTTATGCACGTACATATATACGTTTCTTTATTTGCACACATTTGTCGTTATATTTTATTTTATTATCGTCGTTACAAAAAAAAAAAAAAAAGAGTAATTGGACTGGCTGTAAAGCTTCGAACCTACTTGCGAGATACTCAATCCCATCTCTAGACATCACGCTTGCGCACAAGATGTGTATACACTACCGGCTGCGTGCGTTAACTAACGATGCGCGTTACGTGTGTGCGTGCAAACGGTCGCGTAAACGTTAGAGACGCGTATAACCACGCACCGACTATAACTAGGCCACGGTGCTTTCACACGATAAGACCTTATCAGAATGTACGCATACGACTTTGCCTCTATCGTGTTTTCCTCCGCCCCCTTCGCTTCGTTTCCGTCGCCAGTTTTCCTTTCTCTCTCTTCTTCTTTATATTCGATTCTACCGTGTGTTTCCTTCCTCTTGCCTCTTTCTCTTTCCTCCGCTCCTTACCCACACTCTTTTCACGAGCTCACCTCCTCTCTTTTGTTCTCGGACGTGTTTTTTTTTTTTCTTTCCTTTCTTTCTTTTCTTTTTTTTTTTCTCTTTCTTTCTTTCTTTCTGTTCGATACAGCTTTCATCCTTCCTTGCTCTTTATAGCTGATGAATAGAGGTACGTGTTGGTATAGAACAGATTTTTCCTGTACAGTATGCTATGTCGATGTTGAAAGGAAATAATACTTGAAAATTATGTAAATATGAATGTAATGATTTTATTACGATGAATTATTATTTTGTGTAACATATAATAAACGCACAGTTTCTCGTGGAAATATTCCAATATCTATAAGCAGATCATCTATGAATATATTCTATGAAATGAAATTCTAAAATATTCATATTTTATTAAATTATTCGTAGATTCAACTGTTCGTGTTCATTTTTAACCATTAGTAAATTCATCACGATGAAAAAGATTTACATATATAGATTAAAAAAAATACACGAAAGAAAAGTGAACATTGTATCAAAATCGTCGGTAAAGATTATCTTGCACTCGACTCTGTTAAAATACTAAAATCCCGGATTAAATAATTTTCAATATTTTAATATTTTCAATATTTGATTGTGAAAAAAATTTAAGTTGACGTGCTAAAAAACGAATGCATATATAAGAAAAAAAAAAAAAAAACTTACACTTAATCGTATTTAAAATATTATAAAATTGTTTCATAGCATTTTAAATATAAATATTATAATGTAAAAATTCTTTCATCTGTATAAACACAATCGAACAATGGAAATTAATTTCCTTATTCCCACAAGATTAAAGCTAAAGATTAAAAAATTACTAAGATAATAAACCACTCATGCGTATATCTTTGGTATTGTTCGACTCATTTAATTTTCTGTTTGCCTCCTGTTTCGTTATACTTCCACTTTCTTCAGCCCTTATCCCACCAATGTGTTTCAATGTCGCGTCCTCTTCTCTCTCGGTGCTCCTCAGTTTTTATCTTCATCCAGCTGCACTCACGATGAAGCCCTTCCCACGCACGGAAGCAAAGGATTGTAAAGGCTGCCCACCGCGTGAATGAAAGCATCCTGAAACGAGTCTCTCGTTTCCTTCGTCGCTCCCTTCTTCGCTCCCTTTCCTCAACATCGTTCGGTAATACGCTGCGAAAAGAGTCGAAAGAGATTCTGCTCAATTTTGCTCGCTGTTCTTGCGCAGAACGCTGTTTTATATTATACGTTATAGAAGCAAGTCGCAATTAATCAACATTGAACGATGAAATAATTTTCACAAATTTTCCACATGCGGTGGCGCTATTATCTCGAGAAATAAGATCCTTATGAACAAATTATTGTGATTTAATAATTTCACAGTATTACATTTCTTACAATGTGCATTCATCTACATTGAAGGTATTATTTTTAATGATGGTACTGATTCGTTGGAAACATAAATGTTTAAGAAGAATGTGTACATTCTTAAAAATTACAATATAGTAAATAAATATAAAATGTATTTAATAATAAATACTTAGAATAAATATAACATATACGTAATAATATATACAGAGAATAAATGTATAAATATATTTAATAATAAATATCATAATATTCTTAAAAATCCCTTCAAATACCGGGAACAATGTGAATATAGTAAATTTACATATAACTTCTGTTATAGAATTCTCAGAATATGACGAAGGCTAATTTATTCGCCATATATACATATTTCCAATGGTCAAACTTTTATTAATTTAAAGATTAGCTGAAACAGTTACATGTGTAGTTTGAAAAAAAAAATCATTTAGGTTAAAAATCCTTTGTTTTTAGTGCACTGGATATCTTAAATAAATTTCCTTAAAGGTTTCTGCTTTTTTTTCAGCTATTATTTTCGAAAAATATTAATACATTTTCTTATAATTGTAGAAAACACATTATAATATAAATGATACAAATATATAATGTAAATATTGTTACTAATATATTATACTCTTTCTGATTTTCAACCATTAATTTTTAAAGCCGTCTGCGTAATATTATTAACGACCGAAGAAGGAAACATATTTCAGACATGCTATCTGTCGCACTAAAAATGAAAAACATATCTAATGTTTATAAAAATAAGGAAAAGTTAATCTAAATTACTTCTTTCCAGTTACTTGAGTTAATAACAGTTTTACCGCCCAGAAATACATAGATTAGCATTTTTATTATTGCTTTTCTTAAAGTTATGTACAGGTGAAATATATCCGAAATGTTTTCGCTGATTTATTTACATTTTAAGACATGGATTATAAAATATTTTATGCGCTGAAATACAGAACTACTGGCGATTAAAGTTGTCAGTATCAGAATACAAACTTGCATGATGCAAGAGATGACAAAATATTTTAGCATAAAGAATAAAAACTATTTTACAAAAGATCTTTTAAAGCGCCAATAATACAGTGTCGATGAAATTTGTCATAAAATTCTATAAAATTAATAATCTAATATAAAATCGTCAAAATTTTTGCACATTTTTTACCATGAAGAATTGCTTATTTATAAATTTCAAATCGCTCGAATTTTTTAAAAATGTGAATCTACAAACTTTTTACGAGGAATTATACTATTGTTGGTAAACATTGAAATATTAGTCGTTACTGCGTCAATGAAACTGTTGAAAAAAAAAAATAATAGATAATCTTAAAGTAACTTTGCCACATATAAGAAATGTTTGATTTTTAAATATTTCAACAAGAAACTTAATTTATCTCCTCTTGCATCTAACAGTATAATTATGGATTAATCATTTGTATCATTCTATGAAGTTCTGCAAAATGCCAACGAAAAACTCGACATTTCGTGCTGTAGTCAGCCTTCAGCAGAAAGAAGGATAGAATTCATTTGTTATCTACGAATGTAGTATCGAATATTGTTGTTTCTTTAGACCTCGAGAGAGAAAATGCCAGACGCGATGAAACGTTGCGTAATGATCCGGCTGTAATAAGCTAACGTGATATTTAGTGAATTCCATCAAATTATTACTTTTGACACCGATTAGATACACGGTGTTGCGCAATCAAACGTCGAACTTAGTTCAGTTCACTGTGATTATTTACGTATACTACCGAATTGTTTCTCGGAAATAATTAGGCACCTGAATCATAAATCTAGATATTTATGGTTGTTAGAAAGAAAGAACCAGTGCACCGATGGAGGAAAGTATCAATGAAAGATCATTGCATACATATTTACAGGATCCAGTTTATCTGAATTACATTACGGATTATGTATTACATAACTATATAATACCTAGAGAGATTCCTGGAAACAACCTATGGATCTATCCTATGTTTCGTTACGTGGAGAAATAATGACAGGTATTGGAAAATATATATGCTGTTAATAATTAATTAAAATCCAGCATAAATTGATAATTTTCAAGTGCGCAAGACGTAAATTTGATTCACGTAGTTCGTATTATATAGTTTTGCCGGATTTTGACAACTGATGCATAAGTAACATGAGCGAAATTTTTCTCGTGAATTTCCTCAAGATAAATTTTTATCCTTGCTAAGAAATCTTGTGAAGCCTTAAGAATTGATTGTATAATATAGTAAAGAAATTTCATTTCAGATTATTATATTATAATATAAATTATATTATATTATATTATATTATATTATATTATATTTATATTAAGTTTAAATTATTATTTGGAGTATCGTATTCATATGTATTAATAAATAATACATTCGCAGCAAACGATTTTCAAAAGTTAAGATACACAATTGTCAAAAATCGATAACTAAACGTTGCAGGATTCTGTTATAAAAATGGAAGTAATTATAAAACATGCTTACAACCGTTTGTTCAAAATTTTAAATAAAATATCAAATGTTAGAGCTGCAAGTTGAAAAAATTGAAAAAATTGAAAAAAATTAAAGCTGAAAGAGGAAAAACTTTTTAGATTTATTAAATATTTTTCTCTTCGTTAAATGTAGGTGACATGTAGCTTTATCGTATAAAATAAGACTTAATAAATTCTCAAAAATTAAAAACGATAATCTTTGTATGTAGTATTATAAATTCTTAAAAATTAGAAACACAATCTTTTTATATACTATTTACCAAAACCTTGTAGAATTTAACTATCGGCTATAAACTTTGAAATATGTTAACATGTTGCTATACGCGATATTTTATTATTTATTACTCAATTATTACTTCATTCCATTTGAATTTTTAAAAGTGCATCATTGACCTCGTTTTGTAAAAGAAAAAACAAAAAATTGATGCACAATGTATACGAAGTACACCTTTATGAGAAAATATATAGGTACTAAAATGAGAGCAAAAGTGATAAACACAGTTTGCTAATGCATGCGCTTTATATTTATACATACGTACTATAATAATAATATATAATAACATGCAACAATAATGATAACAATAATATATAATCTGTAATAACATATAAAGTAATATGTAATAATATACAAACCGATTCAGTGTATACATCTTTATTTTAACAATTAATAAAATTAATAAACATGTTCATGTCCTTCGGTTTTATTGAAATCGCATCGGATGTAAAAAAAGTTGACGATACTCCTAATTAAATAGTTAATAACGCGCGATCGTGTATCGTCATTTACTTTTTATTCCATCATTTGCTCAATACCAACGGAGCTTCGTCAGCGAATAAATAAATAAATAATTAATCCGTAATTAGCGAACTTTGAGATTGCACTTCTCCCCCCCCCCCCCTTCTTTTGCATCGTGCTAATCTAATCGTAGCGAATAAATTAACCGAGGAGAAACGCACGATGGGCACGTAGATGGATTTCTTTTTCATCGTTCATGCTCGTAATTGCGACAATTTCTTGTTCAGAGCTGGTAAGGAAAAAAGGAAATCCAGGGATAATAATATTGTTATTGGCAAATCACGATGCGAAGTGAGCGCGTGATTGAGCTGTCTAAGCGTGCGACGTTTCAAAGATCAACAAGACATCGACGTTAGGTCCAGCGAAACGTTCGAGAATAATTTACGGAGATGCAAATGGGACAATGCAATGGGTGCTCTCGAGAGAGTGAAATTTGGTGTTGAGGAAATTCCTTTGTGAAACGAAAGAGGTATATTCAGAGCACAGGCGCTAGAGTACGGGACGTATTGTAGGAACCGATCCGTTAACCCCTTATTTATACCTGCTCGTATAATTAACATTTATGACGTTTCCTGTTCGGCGACGGCCGAAAGTTTCAACCTCGAAGAAATTATTTCTGGACGGAGCATTTCTTGCTTTCCATGCTCGTTACCCCCGGGGCTGAATTGCGACGAACTCGAACGAGGGAAAGAGTTTACAGAGTAATGGCCCTGAACAATCTGTTCGAAAAATTTCCCTTCAAGGCTCCCTGCAGGAATTTGAAAATCTCTGCGAAGGTTACTTTTTGCTGAGCTCCGTTAATGACGATATCTGTCACGAGCCGTACTAACAAACGCATTTCGCAGTGAAAAATTCAGTTTCACTTTCAGTAGTTCGATTTATCTATTTATTTTTGTTTTTTTCTTTTCCTTTGATTCTTAATGCTTTCGTTCAATCCATTGGTGATTGGTAATTTTTAACTATTGACTTTAATTTTTAATTTTAATTTCAATTTTCTGCCGTAGTAGTAAACACTTACTGGCAATAATTCAGTTCGACTCTAATATTTAATTTTAATTCTTTGATTAAGATACAGTGGGAGAGAATTCAAGAGAATATTTAAACGCTTGCACAAATATTTCACGTAATTTACATATGTAAAGCTTTAATCTCATGATTTAAATTTGAAACTAGTCTAAAAATATAGCGTGCACTACTTGACAGAAATCAGCAATCGGTATTTAAATAATCAGTTGTTATAAATTATAATGGAATCATCCAATTATACATTTGACATAAATATTCATGCTGCGTTTATGTATAATAAAAAGTAATAAATAAGTAAAATATATAGATATATTTATATATAGATATATTAGATCTGATATATATAGTAGAATATATAGATATATTTATATATTTATATATAGAAAGTAATGAATAAGTAGAATAAATAAATAAATATATTAAATATATTTATAATATATATATTAAATATGTTAAATAAATAATAATTAAATAATAATATATATAATAAATATATTAAATAATAATTAAATTTATTAAATAATAAATAAATATATAGAAAGCAATAAATAAATAAAAATATACATATATAAACCCATTAAGGATTAAGCAATGATTTATTACACAACATTACAAATATTTCAATTTTATGAAATTGATCCAAGTAAATTAGGATAATACGAAAAAATACTAAGCCTTGTTGCTACATTAAGTCTCGTTTATAGTCTCGATATGAAAAAAAAGACCTTGTCCATTAACTATCAATATTATAAATACTCGAACCACTTGAAATTTCATAAAATATAGAATCTAAATGACAAAGAGCTATGAAATATTTATTATTATATTCATTCGCGGCGCCAGGCAGCAAAAAAAAAAAAAAAATCGAATTTGATAATATATGTAAATTAATTGAAGAAAATTGCAAATGAAATGTTACGTTATCGCGCCGTCGGTTTTTAATGGGTCGATAAGACTTAATAAATAATAGATTGAAAATTGTGACGGATACAACATAATGATATAACATAAAATGCCATATAATAATACACTTTAAAATAACAAAGGTATATTTCAAAAATAATAATAATAAACTGTAATGTAAAGGATAAAGATCAAGCTCTATGCTAAGAAATATTTTACAAAATTTCCATCGTGAAATTTACTTTAGGAAACAGCTAGAATTTTCACCGGCGACTACGTTCCTGGGTCGCACTCGACGTGTTAACTCGTTGTACAAACAACAATGTAGAGACCTTGAGACCGCAGTGGTGCAAGGCATCGAATGTAAAACGTTCACATAACATTATGACATTACATAATGATCTGTAATGCCACTGCAATGCCGCGTCTGGCGTGCACGACGCGACGACTAGATGAGAGATCAGGATCGTCTAGGAAAAAAAAAAAGGCGAGGCAAGAAGAAAAAAGGAAAAAGAGAAGTGCGTGTGGAATTGTAATGATGCGTCAGTCAAGGTGACGGAAGATCAGGCGACAGGTATGTTTATCACTGTTGCACATTTATTTCGATCCCCGAAACAATTACCAATTGGCGCTGTTCTATTGGATCCAACGGGCAGAAGAAATTCTACAATCTCGCCCGGCCATTAGATACACTCCCCACGTGTCGATGGTGTTGCAACACTTTTTAAATGCTGAGCAAATACCTTTTTATCTCAATGAAATCGACAATACACGTGGAAACACCATGACCGATATATTCAACGCTCGTTTCTCTTACGTATGTAACGTGGCGTTCGCACTGTTGAGAATAAGAATTGATCCATGGTTTTTTTTTCAATCCGTTCGGAAATAATTCATTGTGTGTGTTTCAATTTCCGACAATTGACAAATGTATGAAATAATATAGTGTAGAATATATATTATTGGACAGACGACGATTCGAGAAATTGCTACAAATTGCAGGTGATATGTAAAGGAAAAAAAAAATTTTATAAAATATCTATGGTCATGCACTTTAAGATATGTAAAAATGTATAAAATATATTCGCGGAGCATAGTTATGCATTTATGGAAAATTCTAACAACAACTGCGTAGAGTGCATGTAATATATGCAGAACTACAAAAAAATATCTAAAGTGGAATAATTATTGTAATATTTGGTAGATATACGAAGAAAGTTAAGTGCCATTTTGCTTAAATGCCATGCGTTCACGTGAAAATGTAAAAGAGACGTAAAAGCGCACAAATTGATCTATTGATAACCTTACTGAAGCATTATTATTATTTAATTGCATATGCGTACAATATGCAAAGATATGTAAAATATCAAAAATGGAATAATTGTTACAATTAGTTACAATTAGTACGTGAAAGAAATTTCTAACGCATTTTTTTTTCTTTTTTTTTTTTTCAGTTGCGTTTATAAAAGTGTAGAATTGCACAAACATCTGCAACATGTGACGATAACTTTACTGAAGGACTTGAGACTATCAGTTCTACTTACAATGTAAAATACTACGTAAACTAAAATTTGTTAAAGGCTTCCAATAACAAATGTTCCAATATACAATATTCCATAAATTTAGAATATTCACGAGCAAAGTATTTCTTTTTCGTAAAAATTCTATTTTAAAAGAAAAAGACGACTTTACATAAAAATCCATAGTCTGACTTTTGAGACGTCGCCGAATTTTTACATTCCAATCGTACACTCAAATAAATAAAAAGAATTTATATTTAAGATATAAGACACTCAACGTGTCAATTCTAATAAAAATTTTTTCATATTCCATTGAAGAGTTTGAGATATTCCTTAATTTTAGACAAAACATAAATTGGTTGAAAATCAGAAGAGCACAGTAGCATATAAAACAAATTTCTAATTTAGAATCAATGTGGGTGTATATAATTACATAAATAAATTATACTTATTTCATTTTGTATTTTATATTGATTGAGATTAGTGATAATTACATAAATAAATTATACTTATTTTATTTTGTATTTTATATTGATTGAGATTAGTGATAATTACATAAATAAATTATACTTATTTTATTTTGTGTTTTATATTAATTGAGATTAGTGGGTATATATAATTACATAAATATCTATAATAAATCTAATAAATATATATAATAATAGGGTAATAAATCTAATAAATATCTATAATAAATATATATAATAATAAGGTATATATAATTACATAATATCTATAGTAAATATCTATAATAAATATAGATAGGGTATATATAATACATAAATATCTATAATAAATCTAATAAATATCTATAATAAATCTAATAAATCTATAATAAATCTAATAAATATCTATAATAAATCTAATAAATCTATAATAAATCTAATAAATATCTATAATAAATCTAATAAATCTATAATAAATCTAATAAATATCTATAATAAATCTAATAAATCTATAATAAATCTAATAAATATCTATAATAAATCTAATAAATCTATAATAAATCTAATAAATATCTATAATAAATCTAATAAATCTATAATAAATTTAATAAATATCTATAATAAATATCTATAATAAATCTAAAAAATATCTATAATAAATATCCATAATAAATCTAAATCTTTCGCGCGAGAGAAAAAGCCTACAGAACTCTCGCTTTTTAAAAGTATCTGTTTCACATCTCTCTCTTCACTTGAAATCGCGTTTAAAAGTATATTTGTCTCCCTTCGAGTGAAAACAATCTCACTCGCGCACACGCCGGATGGTTTCGTCAATTAAGAAAAAAAGCGAGAGATGAATGCAAGAAGCCTTTTGTACACCCGCGAGATTTCGCGTTAATCTGGCAATCTGAATGTATACACGCGGACGGATCCGTGTATCATTCGCACATAATTGTGCCGGTATCAGTTCCAGATTCGCGGCACAATCGCGCAACAAATCATACATTAACGAGATGGCTATCGCGATGAAAATTCCTCGCGGAGTGACGTTTTTATCTGCGATCAGGTTCCCTATTTTTCGAATAGCGAGTGACTCGTTTCAAGATTCTCGCTTGTACACGCGGCTCGCGATTGCGTCAACTTGCGCTGCGTGCGCGCGTTTCGTTTTCCTTCCTCATTTTCTCTCGCCAACCAGCCAACTACTATTGTTTCCCGAAGCTATACCGGTCTATTCAGAAATATGTTTACTTCTTTTTAGGTTTTGTTTTTTTCTTCGTCTCTTTCCTTTCTTTCTTTTCTCCGATTTGTACGCGCGCTCACGATGTGTCTGCGCTTTCCGCTTCGGAAAGTCGTGGGCCGCTCGCTATTATCTGAGCACGTCCATGGAAAAAGGGACCCGTTATCAGTGGTCGTTTAACTCGGCGTTAAAAGATTCGTCACACGGACCGTGTACACGCCTGATTCTTCTCGCGCGCGATCCTTTTCCGCGTCTCGTCGCGATGCTTAGCTGCGTGCAATGATGGGAGAAATAGAATTTGATTAGTTATAACGGAGAATTGGGAC
The DNA here is from genome assembly GCF_011392965.1 of Frieseomelitta varia. Classification (NCBI taxonomy): domain Eukaryota; kingdom Metazoa; phylum Arthropoda; class Insecta; order Hymenoptera; family Apidae; genus Frieseomelitta; species Frieseomelitta varia. The sequence goes on along the minus strand of NW_025110166.1, from coordinate 1,114,020 downwards.
TAAATATATTTATTTGTACATAGTTGTAGCTTTTTATGTAAATATAAATTATATGTAATTACAAATATTAAATATTGAAATTCATAATATATTCATGTATTTATAAAAATATATTTATAAGATTTTATGAAGAAAAAAGTTATATTATGTTGTGAGATTTTATATTTAAGATAATTATATTTTATGTTTAATGTATATTTATTGTATTTAATATACATTTTATATATATTTAATATATATCTTATATTTAATATATTTATTATATTTAATACACATTTTATATATATTTAATATATATTTTATATTTAAGATAATTATGTTTTATATTTAATATAAATTTATTATATTTAATACACATTTTATATATATTTAATATATATTTTATATTTGAGATAATTATATTTTATATTTATTATATTTAAGATACATTTTATATATATTTAATATATATTTTATATTTAAGATAATTATATTTTATATTTAATATACATTTTATATATATATTTAATATATATTTATTATATTTAATATACATTTTATATATATTTAATATATATTTTATATTTAAGATAATTATATTTATAAAATTTTACGAAGATAAAAATGTGTGAATATAAATTAAATTATATAACATAGTTATAGCTTTCTATATAGCTAGAATATAGTTATAGCTATTTTATATAATTTTTTTTTCAAACACATACTTTAGTATAAATGCTATTCGTAACTTATAGTTAAATTTCCACATAAATACTATTTTGAAATATTGCAAGCTTTTACAACGAAAGCTTCTTATATCCAAATCAATAGGAAATTTCCCAAGATTTCATGGAATTTTCGAACATACTAAATTGTATATGTATCGAAATAAAAATTAAAAATACTGTCAATTTATTTATTTTTTTTTTTTGTCTATCTAAATACTAGTTTCCTTCCTGTCTTGATCCAACAAAAGTTAAATTGCTCTTCTGTTTTGAACCGTCAAAATTCTTTTCTAAACAACTTGAATCTGTCAGCGTTTATTTGTTTCAGTGTATGGAAGAATTACTTCGTCACTCATAAACGAAATATTGATTTATCAAGAAATTAAATATCTCTATGTAATATGTTCTATTATTAGACATTGTTCTTCTTCTAAAAATAAATCCTTAAATTCTTTTCATTCAACATTTTAACAAGTTCTCTTCGCAATTATGAAAAAAACACGGCGAAAACACAGTAATAGCGGGAAATCCCTTCTGTTGAGTCGCTTAAGAAAAACAATTCCATAAATGGGAAACGTATTTATAATCTTAAGCAAAAAAAAAAAAAACTTTTAGAATAGCATTATAACTGATATTACACAAATGTAAGAAACTAGGCTGAAATACTACGTGACTGGTTATAAATAAAAAATATTCTCCATTATTCAAGAAACTTTTGCTAATTTCGAGCGAAACTTTTATTCAGAAACGTAGCTACACGCTAATTGCAATATATTTGTTCAAAGCTGTCTGAAATTGTCTCAAACTATGGGAAATTGGCGATACGATAACGAAATTTCAAGTTGCATGAGAAACTATTGTATTGAACGCTTACCTTCGGCTTCCTTCGCCGATTACTCTTATGATTTGGTTTTCACGGTTCTCCGTTCGAGCCGCTTTAAACGCTAATTTAAAAAATGACGAACCGTATCGGGCAACGGTGTCGTAGACGCGCATTTCTGTGAACAACTGTACGTGCAAAGTAGAAGGTTACCGTATGACATCAGCCTATGCTATTGCTACACTCTATTACTTCGTTGGCCGCGATGATAGCACAGCCGAGTTTTCTTCTGTTACCGACGACAGCCGAGATGCTCGAATGACGGTCACGGAAGACACGATCAATGACAAGATGAATCGATTTTGAAGCATAATCCGGACGGAGCTGCTCACGAAAGTATTGGAACATTTATTTTGGAGAATTATTCATGAATATTGCGTGCGTTGTATAAAACACGTTAACATTTCGTTAGCACTGTGTTTAACTGTTTGTCAACTCGATTGAATTTGAAATGTATGTAAACATGTTAAAAATATCTAAAGGAAAATTAAAATATTAAAAATAAAAATATTAAATATCAAAAATGGCGAAAACAGTATTTAACACAAATGGAAACTTGGAATATGTTAAAATTTGAAAAGAAACTTCCTTCATTCTGTTTTAGTGAAATTTAACATAATTTAATATAATTTTAAATTAAATAATTATAACAATTTAATATAATTTAATATAATTATTTAAATTAAATAATTATAGTTTTGGAATTTGCTTCAACAAATATTTTATTCGTAATATTTTTTTTTTTTTAGTTTCATTTTGTTGAAACTTAAGTTAATTGTATCTTAAAATCAAAATTAAAATTGTAAAGTTCTTGTTTTCTAAAAAACTGTTCGAAGAATTAAAAATGCTTCAGTTTTTCGAACGAGAATGTATCTTTTGCAGGCACATCACAAAGCTATGAAAAGAATCAATTATTCGTCATATTCATAAGCCTTGATATTCAGTAAGATGATATTTAACACTTATTACATGCTTAAAATAGCTATTTATACTATATGCTAATTTTTTCCCAAATATACATTTATACAATAAATCTATCTATACATAATTTTCAGATTGATTTCGAATTTTATAATCGTGATAATTGTGATACATAATATATGTATGTATATATATATATATATATAAAATCTACGTGTTCAAATATTTTCATGAGTCAGTATGTATACAATTAACAGTTAGTTTGATAAAATTAATAGCTATTTTCAGTAAAATGTAGGTATATGATTATATATATTCCCATTCAAAATTTTAGACAATATTCGAATTTAAAAAAAAAAAGATCACTCCTTTGAGCAAATATAACTATATTGTTTATAACATTGATATTTTTAAATATCGAAACTTTGATTGTCCAATAATATTTAGAGACAAAATTTATAATTATTATAATATTAATACTTCTTTGAAAATTGTACGAAAATATTCATTTTGTTTAAAAAGAAGAAAAAACTTCTGGATAAGCGTGTATGTCACTTGTCTGTTTTCATTTTAATAATGTCATTTATCATTATCTACGGTATAATTAAGTAAATGCACGTTAAACGTTGCTGTTTGTATGCTGATGATTAATTAAAATATTCAAGTGTCATACTTTCCAAGAATTGCGGTCTTGAAAAATTAATGTTTGGATACTTTCATGAACTATTGTTTTTGCACTATTCGCGAACGAATGAGGATTATGCAAAATTTCGAATTGAGAAAGAAACAGAAGAACGTGGGAATGCGTCGTGGAAATGGATCAATTTTACTGGTACACTTTGTGCGAAACGTAAATGCAAGAAGTAGGTTGAATGAATAGAAACACGACGTAATAAATATGTAGATGTGAGTAGCAATACCGATGTTCTAGGAATCGAAACGAACTTATGAATAATAATTTTGTCAACTGGATAATAAAATGTTGAGCTATTTGGTTAATTTTTGCCTTGAGTGAAGAGTGAGACAATGTCTTCGTGCTTTATTTTCTTTTTTAAAAAGTCTTGGAATTTCAAAAAATAATTGGATCTAGATGGAAAATAGTAATAATAATAATAATAATAATGAACTTAATATAATAATAAACTGGAATATTGTTATATTGTTAATTAATTATTAATTTATACACTGTAAATATTAATTTATACACTATAAATAATATTATTTACAATAATATTATTATTATTATATAAAAACTTATTATATATAATAATAATAAACTGGAATATTGTTATATTGTTAATTAATTATTATACACTATAAATAATATTATTTATACACCAATATAATATATCATATATTTAAATATAATATATTTATAATATATTTATAAATATAATATATTTATACACTATAAATAATATTATTTACAGTCCCAGTAGTCAAAAATAAAATTTGATAATATAAATTGAATGAAACAGATTGAGTTAATATGCCTGGGGGGGGGTCAAACTGACAAATTCGTAATCTATTATAAAAATTTTATAAACTGATGTATTGTATTTTGTGTTCATCACATTATAAACTTGTTCGTACTCCTCGTGCTTTAATTTCTCTGACAAAAGTTTTATTGATACTTGCAGTTAAGTAAAAATGAACCGCGCCAAAAATTTTCAATCAAGTTGAAAGTTTTAAAATTTTAAGACAAGTTAAGATTTGAGTCGGATCAACTGAAAAGTTTAACGAAGAAACTTCAACTTCAAAAGTCAAACAAAATTAATAGCTTAGGCATTTATGAAACATCGTTCTCTTCTCGAATGAATCTCTGCAAGTATCGAAACAAATCCAAAGTACAGTTAGAAAACATTGAAAATCGGTTTATCGATGCTGAAGGTGGGGGGAAATAACGACGAAGGTCAGGAAAATAAGTGATATTTCAAAGCTGCTCAAATTTTATCAAGCGACACGTCCACAATGGAGCAAAACTACGTGTGTACTTAGGTACCTATCAACGTTAGCGCTGCGTGCATACGCTTACACAACCTTGTTCTGGTTTTAGACCGAGCCGTATCTTTCCACGGAGAGGCACAAGTATTTTTTCATTAGTTACCAGCGATACTTATCGCGGCATTGCGCGACGATTAGAAGAATCTCTCTCGTTTCGTTCCACTGTTCTCGTTTGCACACCAGTTCCTGGATCGTGGATTCCATTAAAGCGATCGTAATTTTCATACCGGCGATACGCGAATGCATAATTAAATTTTCCTAGGTAGATGTGTTACGAACCGGACCGTGCTCGAGACAGAGATCAATGAATTACGAGAAACCGAGACAGAGATACCGCGAGTAGGAAGACAAAGCGCCATCAATGACGTAAGTCATCGCAGACGATCGAAGCAGGATGGAAAGGTTTTTTTCCTCGAATCTTGGGGCGCGGCCATTCCGCGATACTCGAAGAAGAGCCTCCTTTTTTTTTCTAGTATTTTCTAATAGTTCTAATCATCGAATCTCCGGGTTTTGAAATGGATAATTAAGCTGAAGCATATTCCTGTAAAAGAATATACGTATGTACACGATGCACAAGTCATCTGGTCTATTTAGACAGTAATTCTAAAAACGATAAAATAAAGTTGTAACAACGTGTTTAAAACACAATTAACAACAAATTATTTTATAAATATTGTCCATTTATCCTTCTTTTCTCACTCGGATCTTACGTTTAAAGAGCCTTTCAATCGACACGTGTATTCTTTTTTTCTTTCTTCTTTTTTTATTATCCTCTTTTTGTACCATTTTATTTTTTTTTTTCTGTACTTTTTGCTATCGTGTTGGCATCATTTAAATTTAATACGTTACGCTGACTTCTATATAATAGTTTAATGGATATTTACTTCCGTATATAAAATAACTAAATTAAATTAATTAAAAATTAAAATGACTAAATTAAATAACTAAAATAACTTGATTAGATAACTAAATTAAATTATGTATCTGTTAGCCTGTATATGGTATATAGTATACCTGTACATATAGCGAATTTAGTAATTTATTTTATAAATAAAACCATTATCCGTCATAGTTGAAAATTTTAAATACATCTACCGAAAGAAATTGAAGATATTTAGTATCGCGCATAAGATTTATTACTGTTTTCGTTTAAAATTTGAAGAAATTATCATACATCAATTCGAACAGCTTCATCATGGTGTTGTCAAATATTAAATATAACCATTTAATCAAATCTACTACATTTCATTATTCTGTCGCTCACAACAGAGAGACAATAACAATTTATTTCATTGTACCTTTAAAACAGATCGTCATAACAAACATCCCACCATTATTTTCGCATTGCAAAAATTTCTTTCAAACATTTCGCCAGTCAGCCTTCCGTTCTTCTTCCGAGAAACGAAACGCACAGCAAAGAGCAGATTCACAATTAAGCAAACAAACAAATTGATTATTTTAATCAATTCTGAAGGACAGATGGCAGGGACGGGCAACGACGATCAATTGATGCCTGCAACGGCTGTTTTGAAATCTCCGGTATTATGCAATTAAAGCAACAGAATTTATCGATGACGTTGAGCGCGTACGCTGCTGCATATATCGAACGTTACATATATATATATATATATATATATACATACACGCGCTTGTCATCGGAACATCGATTCATAAGAACATTGTGGCCAAGATGATGATCGACGACGAGTACGGCTAAGTTGTTAACTGCGCGCACATGCTTTAACCTTGAAAACTGGCTACCACCTCCAGCTTCGTCACCTCTATCACCTACACCGCAGCAGCAGCAGCAGCAGCAGTGACGTGCATCAGTGGTCAAACTACCGGTCGGTAGCAACTAGCGGTAGCAACAAGAACAAGCATCGGCCAAACGCGACGCGCGTTCGCCGTCTCTTCTTCCGAGGAAGAAGCCCACGGTTGGCAGCGAGAGAGCCGGGTAGGTTTCCGATTCAGCAACGAAGGAGCGTGCAGCAACGGCTAGAAGAAGAGAAAGGGAGGTCCCGTATCGGTGGAACGACCAAAGAAAGATCCCTCCCTTTCCTTTTTCCTACGACTCCTCCTCCACCGCTTCCTTCGCCGGCTTCGTTCATCGCAGCCCTCTCACGCCGTTCACCCTCTCTCTCTCTATCTTTCTCTCTCTCTCTCTCTCTCTCTCTCTTTCTCTCTGTTCCTCTTCCCGCGCGCCTTCTTGCTTCACCCTTCGCTCACGGGAAGCAAACCGGATTCGCAATAAAACGAGTCACCTCGAAATATACGAGACCAACGAGGATCTAACCTATACGGTCAAACTGGATCTCCGTCTTTCTATTTCTCATTCTGCATTCTCCTCCCCTGCTCTTCACCCTCCCTCCCCCTCTTTCACTCTCTTACTCTCTCTCTCTCTCTCTCTCTATCCCTTCTTTTTCCGTGGCCCCCTTTTTATCCCGTTCCGTTGCACCTTCGTTCCCCTCTCTTTTCCCTCTGTTTTCTTCTCTTCTTTTCTCTCTCTCTCGCTCTCTCTCTCGCTCTCTCGATTCGAGTGAAAGGGACAAGGAGAGAAGGAATGGCTAGACCTGCGTCACGTTGTGAGAAAGGTGCAAGTACGACCATCGGCGACCATCATGGGACGAGGTAGAAGTAAGGAGAGTTAGAAAGGAGAGTCGGACAGAGAGAGAGAGAGAGAGAGAGAGAGTTAGGAGAAGGGTGAGAGCACGTCTCGCGGGAACGAGAGAGAAAGAGCGGGCAAAGCGGTCCAGGGGTGTTGTTCCATAATTTCTGTGCATAGTGCCGTGTCAACGGAATTTCTGTTCTCTCGCCGTTGCCTGTGACAACACAGGGAATGATACTTTCGCGCGTGCCGTTCCAACTCTATACGTATGTATCCGCTATACGTATGCCGCTTTAAAGAATCACGTTGAGCGACGCAGACCGCGTTGGGCAACGTTCGTAGGGAATTATGTGTTGCGTGAAATATCAAATCGCGGACGCAACAGTTGGAGATTTTAAGCATCGCGGCGGGAAAGACCTTTTTCGATACCGTGGCCGAACGAGTAGCTTGAATTTCTTTCGTCGCTCGTACGTCGAAACGCTGCCCTAATTATACGCGGGTCGCACGAGTCGGGCGAGGAAAAGAATTTCTACGGTGATAAGATTGCTGGAGATAGCTGGAGGAGAAATGTTTGCGCATCACTTTACGTCGCCAGTTGTTACGAGCTTCTATCACCACTTTCAGATTCCTCAGAACGAATTTAGTTAGTTGCGAAAAAGCGGCGAGCAATTTTGCGCAGTATCTATGTTTATTGACTTTCTCTGCCGTACCGGGGATCAAACGAAACTGCTACGAATAAACATTATTTGAAAACCGTCTCGAATCAATTTTGCACCCTTTAACATTACTTATTTTGTATCTTATTTTGTATCTGATTAAAAGTCTTGGAGGATCACAATATATCTACCATATATTGATTATTTATTATATGAAAATAATTGATTATTTATATATTATTTTATATAATTGAATATAATTGATTATTTATATATTATTTTATATAATTGAATATAATTGATTATTTATATATTATTTTATATAATTGAATATAATTGATTATTTATATATTATTTTATATAATTGAATATAATTGATTATTTATATATTATTTTATATAATTGAATATAATTGATTATTTATATATTATTTTATATAATTGAATATAATTGATTATTTATATAATTATTTATTATTTATTATATATATTATTATTATATTATATATTATTTATATAATTATTTATTATTTATTATATATCGATTATTTATTATATGAATATAATTGATTATTTAAATTCCATTTTGAATACCTTAGTATGTTGAATCTGAACTATTGTACATGCCAAATACCGCTGGTACAGGAGAGAATTATATAAAGCACGTATTTAAAATAGAATTTTAGTATATTATTGTGTATTTCAGAATAAAATATAAAAATTGGAAGTATTTGTATCGAAAACAATGATAATTTTTTTGTCAATTTTAAGAAAAGTAGGGAAAAAATATAAACATTTGTACACAATTGTACGAAATCTCATTAAACAATACATGTTTCAATTTCAAATCTNATATATATATATATATATATATATATATATATATATATATATATATATATATATATATATATATATATATATATGTATGTAGATATATCTTACTTCGCAGGAAATCTGCTTTGCTACAACGTTTATATTTTTAGAACAGAATAAACATTCCTGTTTAACTAGAATTTTCTCCCCGCTCCCGAAAAAAATAAATTTTGCGCGAGAAAAGCGTGGAATGAAAGTTCCATTGAACAACACCAAATCTTTACGACGGTTTTCTTGAAATGAAAAAAAAAAAAAAAAAATTACAATCCTTTCGTGTCTAAAAAAAATTACAATCCTTCCTGTTGATAAGTTTAAAAAGCTCTTCGCTCGATCCTTGTTCCACATGCGAATGCAGTCGAAGGATACACCATGCTCTGAAAAATAATGAGCAAAATGAATACAAATTAGGCAAAAACCGGCGGCAGTGATTAAAAAGTGTACAGATGGAAAAACAATCGTCGAATCGTAAACAAAGGAGAGAAACGTGATAGATAATGGCAGAAGTGCGTTTTGCACAAGGACCTTGCAGTTTTTTCCTCTCTTTTCCTCGTTCCTCTTTCTCCCTCACTTCCTTCTTCCTCCCCGCCCCCTCCACCCGCCGCTCGCTCCTATCTTTCGCACGTAATGATAAACAGCCGCGTGTTCCCTATAACGATTACGCAAGACGTTTGGCCTTCTCGGCGCGCTTTTAATTTAGCCCGCACCATAAATAAATAAATAGTATCGAGCCCGATAGCACGACGCCGAGGCGGCAGTGAGCCCAGTGTCGACGAGACTGCGCGCGAATTAATTAAATTTCTCGCAATTACGCCGACGCAGATAACGCGCGCAAATAATTGACGTAACGCGCGGCTCCTCCCCGGTGAAAGAGAGTGAAAGAGAGAAGGAATGTTCACAGCTAGTTCACGCGCGAGTCGTCGGTATTTTTTTTCTTTTTTTTTTTTTTTCGATAACTCGCCCAAGTCAAATAATCGATCGTACCACGAACGACATTATAGCCGTTTAGACGGCCCCTCCTGAAAATGCATCGGTATCGCCGAGACGTGTTTCTTTTCTGTCGAAACGATTAGGCCGCGTACAAGCATAGGCCTGATGCTGGGATCAAATGATTAAGACAGCGTTACCGAGTTACCGCGTTCATATTTGTCTAAAAGGTCGTCGATTTCTCATCGATTACCGATTAAATTATTAGTTGGGTGGATGACATTTTTAACACAGGTGAAATACAGCAACGAGCCATGTTCCGATGTCTTTTGATATCGAGAGTTGCATACATACATCGTACTGACATTTTCGCGGTAATACCGACTTGGATTATTCTACTCCGAGGCCTTGTTTGTCTCTACTTTTTTGTTACAGTTGCAAGTATTTCATTGGGTCGAAAAAATCTAGTTAACATACTTCTCATATTTATGATTAATGATGGACTTACTGGAAGTAATAGATAATAGTATAATAAACTGGAGAGAAATAACTTTAAATTAAATAATATATATATAATATTTATATAATTTCTTAATAGATTACAATAATGCAAAACATTAAATGCATCATAAAGTGTTTGAACAATTTAAACAATATACCTGATTTAAATAAATATACATTTTTATATTATCGTTTAGAAGTTAGCAGCACTATCAATCTCGTATTTAAAAAAAATATATACTTATAAAAAGATAAATAGATACAATTTGGACGAAATCGTTTTATAATATAATAAAAGTATATTTAAATAAATATACATTTTTATATTATCGTTTAGAAGTTAGTAGCACTATCAATCTCGTATTTAAAAAATATATATACTCTTATAAAAAGATAAATAGATACAATATGGACGAAATCGTTTTATGATATAATAATTTAATTAAATATCAGCAAAAATATCTTGAATAAAAATATCTTAAGATGTTTAGAGCACTACAAATGCAATAATGCACAAGTTTTTATAATTAACTTGATAAACGAAAGCGTTTAATTCAATTGTTTCTCATATCATGGGACACAAGCCTAAACTTATCTTTATTTCATTTTCAGTTATTTGTCACTAATTTTTCATACGCATTTTAACAAATTATTGTCAAAATGTATAGTTGAATTTATTTAAAATATATATATATATATATATATATATATAATAAACTAACCCACAGCAATAACATAAATTGCATAAATATATTTTGTTAATACTAGAACATCAAATGAATCAAAATATCTGCGAACTGATATCAACTTGTTTTTACAATTACAAAAACACATATTTTAAACATTAATGTTTAAAATTTTGGTTGAGACGAGAGCATATATATAGTTACATATATTTGTAATTAACCACGTATATTCAAATATTCTACATAACAAAGTTGTTCTCAATGAAAGAAACAAGTTCAAGATGCCTGTATCCATTTTCAATAAAGACATAATCGCGCGTACGTTCGAAGTCAGTTCGTAACTATGTACACGATACACATCTTATAAAATATCGTGCTGAAACAAGCGACAGTCTGACATTATACGCGAGGCATGCAAGATTCGTCCGACAGTCGACGCGTTAATAAGGTCGGGCTAAGTATCGCAGCGAGAAAGAGGATAGGAAGAGTTTATCGCGGCGCGGAGCTGAAAGCAATGCATATCGCATCAGCTGTTTCCCGACCTCCTTTCGGAGCGTCCCTCGAGCGAAATTCGTCTACCGCTCTAAGTATAGCCGGCCGCTGCCGTAATCTCCGGACGCGTGCACATCGTTGACCGAATCTACGAAGCGGCATTAGCCGCTGGTACGCTTGTCCCCTGCGAGCTGGTTAAAGAGAGAGAGAGAGAGAGAGAGAGAGAGGAACGACGAAACAATCGCATGCCTGGTGCACCGACTCGAATTCAAGCCGTACCAGTCGGCCATGAGATTCTTTCGAAGAATGTTTATAAATAGTTCCAATGAAAAATAAAACGTTCGCGAGCTAAAGCTTTCGTTAATGACACGAATCGCCACGATGAATGGAAAAAAAAAAAAAAAGAAAAGAAAAGAAAACCTCGGAAGTTCCGGCTCAACTCGAAAGTGCAAGAACTTTCATCTGAAGCATTTACGGGCACTGCGCGACACGTAATTATCAATTTGTACCGACTGCGAATGTGGACGGGCCGTTTTAAAAACAAATTCCGATTGGAGGGCAATGGGCGGCTAAATTGCGGCTGCTTGCCTTTTGTAAACCGAACGGAACGGCGAAACGGATCGTGCAAACAAGCACCGGCCGTTTAACGCCGTTTAAGGTTAATCCAACGATAAGAGTAACGACTAAAGATGTCGAGCTAAACTCGTAGTCAAAGTAAACGCGGAGGAAGCTCGAAGCAGTAGATGTTTACCAGCGAGTCGTTCAAGCATTTCACTATCGATCACGGCTGAAAGCGTTTCCGATGCATAACTAGAGCAACGACATAATTCTCTGGATGAAAGAGAGGTACATATGCGCGGCGACGGTCGCGCGCGCGAACCGATTGGATGAACCACTGGGAAGGGGGGAGAGGGGGGAGGGGGAGGGGGCGCCGGTCGCGGGCCAAACGTTTTTTAAAAGGGAAGAAAGCACGTGAGAGTGATAGGCGGACGAGAGGAGTATAGCCAGCCGGGTTGGAAGGTCGGCGAAAGAAGCGAGAGAGCGATTCTAGAGCCACGGAGAGAGACACGCAGGAAGGAGGAAAGGGAAGGAAGAAGGGAGGCAGTGAAAATGTAACGTTCTATCTCCTCGGTTCGCGAGAGACTGAAGAGGCGCGCAAGCGCGTTTGCTTGTTCGCATTGAGTGGATCGAGGCGGAGTGAGAAAAGAAGCGGGAAAGACAAAGAGTGGGAGTGGGACGGATCGAGGGGGGGGGCGGTGAGTGAAAAGCAAAAGATAAAGTTTCAGCCGGTGATGAAGAAAGACGGAAGAACGGAGAGAACGGAGATGGAAATTACAGTGAGAGATAGACACGGTGGACACTGAAGGAAAAGGCTCACGGGAGGACGAACAGAAAGAACGGAAACGTGAGTCGCAGAATATCGAGGAGAACGAGAGAGAGAAAGAGAGAGAGAGAGAGTCGTAGGAAAGGGGAAGAAACAAACGAAACGAAACGAAATGAAAGAAAGAAAGAAAGAAAGAAAGAAAGAGCAAAAGAAAAGAGTGGAGGGATCTGCGGAGCTCTCTCGCTCCATTCTTGCGTATTACGTGCACGGACACGCGGAGCCTTGTATTACACCATTACCGTGACAAAGAAACCCTCTATTCAGCCGCATCCGAGCGACAAAGATGAGACTAAAGAGTATAGAATGGTTGCGATTTTCACGTACACACGTTCTCGTACGTGTGCACACTGGTAAACGAGGTGGACGTATTATGCGTCGCGTAGCTAGACAGAGAAACGAGAGAAAGAAAAGGCGAAAAACAGAGAAAGAGAAGAGGAGAGCGCAGAGGGGAGAGAGAAAGATAGACAAAGTCCGTGCTCTTATCGTACGAGTACAGTTCGTGCATGTGCATCGGTGAACACAAACACACAGAGTTGAGTTCCACACGTGAATCGAGACGCGCGTTACTTGCACACAATGTCACAGTATACATAAACGTACACGGAAGGAGCAACACCTCACAAACGAGGCCTAGGCAAGAGAGCTATTTGTAATGTAATAGTGAGAGCACCAGTGGGGAAAGGGAGAGTGGAGGAAGGTGGTGGTAGGTGGAGGGGCAAATGGTGGGAGGAAAGAGTAAACGCAGGAGAGAGATAGACAGAGGGAGAGTGAGTAAGAGAGGAAGAGAGAAGAGAAGAGGTGCCACTCGACGAGGAACCAATACTACGGTCCCTTTACAAACCAACTCACGAGGCTCGCGAGGCCTCCTCTCTAACGTGAGTATTCCGCCGGGAGTTCTCGAGAGAGAGAGAACCGTGCTTTTCGGACCCTCAACCCTTTCTGGGCTCGCCTGTAAGCCACGGGGGCCCACCTGGCCTCTTCTCTACCACCACCACCACCACCACCAGAGTCACTACTACCACCGTTACCATTATCGTCACTGTCACCATCCTGCCACGCTCCTCCGATCAGTGGATGGTATATACGCGCTCGTTTCAAGCGGTATTCGTGTACCACCACTACCAACGAATCGCATCAACCACCACCATCGTCACCGCCACCACCACCACCACCACCACCACCACCACCGTAGTCTCTCGCCGACTGCCCAGTCTACCTCTCTCCACGTTTACCTAGGACCAGCCAGAGAAAGAGAAAAAGAGAGAAAAAGTGAAATATCATACGCCGGACTGAGATAGAGATAGAGATAGACAGAGAGAGTGAGAGAGAGAGAGAAAGAGTGAGAGAGTTAGAGAGGGAGAAAGAGGGAAAGAGAAAGAAGGAAAGACTGAGAGAGCAGCACGGTGAGAAAGAGAGAGAGAGAAAGAGAGCGAGAGAGAGAGAGGTAAAGAGTAAGAGAGGGTCTCGGGTTTGCGCAAAAGTTACGACGGAGCGAGGAGCAGTGAGACACACCGCGGAGACCGGAAGAGACCCTCTCTCCCTGAAGAAGTCCTCCGGCGAAGTGAGAAAGAGAGAGAGATCACGCGCGAAAAACACACATCGTGTGTCGATCGAACGTGTCGTTTCTGTGTATGTTGTTGTTGTTGTTGTTGTTGTTGTTGTTGTGCGTGCGTGCGTGCGTGCGCGGCGGTGTGTGTAGTGAGGAGCAAATTTCGTGAAAGCCAACGAGACGACGACAACACTGTCAACGCCGTCTCGTTTCTATCAGTGGACGTGCTCGGTGGTCGCCGTCATACTCGTTGTCGTTGTCGTGGTCGTGGTCGTGGTCGTTGCCGTCGTTCGCCGCGAGTCTTCGCCGAGAGGCCACGTGGCCTCTGGTCGCTTCTGTCTTCCGAGTTTCCACGGGGAGTGTGTGTCAACCAGATCCGGACATTATTCGCACATGTGATTTCTCCTCGATCTCGCATCGCGACGTCCCCGGGGCCAACAACGTTTGACACACAGCACATCGGCGTTATCAGCGCGATCCGTGTGCGCGTTCCTCTGCCGAACGAAAACACCGGACACGTGCTCATCCGCACGTGCTTTGCATCGATGCACGTGCTCTTTAAACAAATCCGGCCGCGCATCGGACCAGCTTTTTCGGGGCTTGAGAAGAATGTCAACGGTTTGAGCGTATCGCGATAGCGTTCCATCGGCCTCGACGTCATTGAAAGATCGAAGGAACTCGACACTCCGGCATAGAGAGGAAAAGGGAGAGAGAGAGAGAGAGAGAGAAAGAGAGAGAGAGAGAGAGACACACACACCATCGCGATAGCTCGGGAGAAATTGCGAAATCGCGAGGAGAATCGAGAGAAAAGAAAGAGAAAGGGGCAAGAAGAAGGAGGAAAGGACGAAAGGAGGAAAAGAAGAAGCTTCGATGCGAGAAAGAGCGAGACCTCCGGTGCTCGGTTGCCGCTTACGTGCCACGAGCAAGAGCGGGCTGCGTTGTGTAAGAGCTGAAAGTAAAAGTTGAAACCGCCGAGTTGGGCTCGCGGGAGCGCGTGCGGAGCGCGCTAAAATCCGATCCTGTCTCGTAGGCTGGGCATAGCCGAATATCTCTACCTCTCTCTCTCTGTCTTTCTCTCGGCGGCTTTCGGATTTGGTCCCACCTTCCAGCTGAGTGTTTCTTTCTCTCTGGACGTGTCTCCTAAGCGAGAGCCGATCGCGGGCGCACCATATTCCCGCGGAAGGAACACGGTAATTGTCGGCAAACGCGAAACAAGTGGAACGCGCGAAACGGAACGAAACAAAACGAAACGAAACGAAACGAAACGAAACGAAACGTGACGTGACGAGACGAGACGGGACGAGACGAGACGAGACGGGGAAACGGGAGGAAGAAAAAAGAGCAAGTGCAATTGTGTAACAACATTTCTAGTCCGTTGCCTCGTGAAATCTGTGTCTAATTTCGATTAGGCGACGCTGAGCACCAAACTCTCCGGTTCGGTTTGTGCCGCGACAGAAAACAGGTGAAAGAGCGCGCATACGGTGGACTCGCAATTCACCCGCGTTGACCGTTGTTCGACTCGTCAAGCGATGGAAACGATCGTTTTCGTACGTCTGTCGGTCGTGTCGTGCGCTACGAAACGCGAGTGTTCAAGGTCGTCGTTGATATCCCACCGGTAACCCGCTTCCGGGACGAAGAAGAGGACACGACAGGACGTGTTGCCAGCCGATTTCAATAGATAGAAACCGAGCCCGTTTTCTCGATCCTTTAAGATCGGCGTGCCCGCTCGCTTCTACCACACGCCGCCGCCGCCGCCGCCGCCGCTACAAAAGTTTCGTAAAACGGATTACAAAACCAGAAGAGAAAGGAGACAGAGAAAGGGAGAGGCAGAGAGGAAGAAGAGAAGGAGAGAGATAGAGATAGAAACAGAGAGATAGATAGATAGATAGAGAGAGAAAGAAAGAAACAGCGGTGATCCGCCGCGGCGCAGGAAATTGTAAGGCAACGATACGCAGTGGAGATACGGTGTTCGAGCACGAGTTTCTGGATCGTCTCCGAGGGGGCGAACGACGACGAAGCGGCCGGCGCAAGTGCCCGGTGCCGTGAAAGAAGAAGTGCTCGTCGGTGCTCGGCGTGATCGGGTGAAAGAGGAAAAGGAGACGGAGACGATCGTCTCTCTGCCGAGGACAGACCGGCAACAGTAGCAGGAGGAGAGACAAGTTTGAAAGACGATCCGGATGTGGCTGAATCCACTCGTTATCTTTTCTCAGCCCTGACGCGGAGACCGCGTCCACTTTTCTAATCTTTCTACGACACACGCTCGCTCGCTCTCTCTCTCTCTCTCTCTCTGGTTGAGACCCTTGCGGAAGGATTTCCTCCGATTGTCTCTCTTTCTCTGCGCTTTCATCAAACAAATCACCGCCGGCGATCCCTTGCTCGACTGTTCGTCGCTCTTTTACAATAAGATCTCTGGAGAGCTGGTGCACGCTGCCGAGAGCGGAGACACGCGGCCGAGCGGAATTAAAAGTGCGCTTAAAAAGGTTAGCGGGATAAAAAAAGGCGCGCGCGCGAAAGGATAAGAGAAAGGAATAGGAGCTACCTCCGAGTCCTTGAGAGTACCCAACGGGTAAAAGTGCCGCGCTCGGAGCCAGCCGGTTGACCCTGGACAGCCAACGGAGCAGACCCCGTTGGAAAAAAGTTCTCCACGTCGTCGTCGTCGTCGTCGTCGTCGTCGTCGTCGTCGTCGTCGTCGTCGTCGTCGTCGTTATCGTCACCGTCGTTGTTACTGTGATCCTAGTTATTGTGTGTCGACACATTGTCCTTCTGTCTTAGGGTGTTGTGCGACGTATCATCGACGTATCACCGGATTACGCTTACCCGATGGGATCACGTGCGACATCCTGTGACACGTGTGAAATTAAGAAGAGCCGCGCTCAGTTTGAATACCACTGCTGATTTCTTTTGCGAATTAGTTGCAAATTACACGAAAACTACGACAACATTGTCAACCAGATATACCAGATATCGATGATTTACAAGGATCGGCTCGAATCGATTTACCTCGTTTACTCACGTATCGTGACTGCGTGGACGTGTTCATCGGTGTGAAGTGATTCAGTGCCAATACGATATTGTCATATTTTGGTTGATGCTCGAACCGTTTCATCCGCGTTTCCGTACGACGTGCCGCGATCTGTTTCTCGTGCCGGTAGTGATACATGCTCCGGTATATCAATGTATGTCACGTGTCTGTACCGTCGTCCTCGTCGCCGCTATCACGGGATTTCGGGTCGTCGGCTCGTGGAGATGCTTCGTGACTCTTCGAGAGAGTCTTAAGGGAAACACCGTTGTTCGCCGACACGCTTTCTTTGGATACCATCGACGTTGGATAAAATACGGACGATTAAAACGACAAGGTGAGAAACGTAGAATACGAAATCAACATCGAAATGCTTTTTTTCGCGAATTACTAGCCGCTATTACAAATTTATTTCATCGATGCAGAAACTGCTTAAATTTAACAGTTGCACGTACAAAAGACCGGAACTGGCGACATATTTGTGCGAAAACCTCGAACGAGTAACGATTCGTGGCTTACTAATTACACGCACGCGAGTATTGCCGAATGAAATGATCTCGTTTGAGAACGAGAATCGTGGAGCCTTTTTTGGGTTTTTAATCTTGCGATCAGTCGACGCGACACGTTTGGAGCAAACGGTGAAACGACAATGAGGAAACTAGCGGAGCCAATGAACCAACGTTCCGTATGTTCGAACGCGAGAGACCGTGTAAATTAAAGTAGCGACAATAATTGGAAGTAGAAAAACGAAGAGGCAGGGTAGATAAATTGCAACGAACCGCACTGACAATGAGAAAATATAAATAATCGAGCGAGTTGTCCGTTCTCTGTCCGAGGAGTCTGCTAAATCTGAATCTCATTCGATTCGCCAGATTTTCGTCCGAATGAAAACAGCAGTGAGAACGTTTCGTTTAAAGTACAAAAGAAACGCTCGTTTATTGGCCATTGTTGTCCTTCGTTAATATCTTTGCAATCTTCAGAAAGTTCGCGCAACGACGTAAAAAAAAAAAAAAGAAGAAGAAACTGCTGGCTGAACGTATAATTCAAGTTCAGGTGTTTCACGATCGTGTATGAACGTTAGTTGCGCAATTGTTTTTAAGAAAAAAAAAAAAAAGAAGGAGGAGGAGGAAAAAAGGATGGAGGAGGGACTCTCGCGAGTTCTATGTGGTCATCAATGGCTCGCGATGACGGATCGTAAAGAAAAAGCGATCTCGAGTCAAGGTCGGGCTCGTCGAAAGGCGTCTTTACGTTCGCCATTTCGTATTCATGTGGCCATTATCTGCCGGATATATTTATGTTGCGTTCTCGCATAGCCGGTGCACATAGGATATTTGCATTCGCGCAGATATTCCGAGATGCGGACGGAAATTACGGTCAAGTTTGGTAGGTGAATCAAGTAGAAAGTCCTTTCGTTTTTTCCACCGCGTCTTTTCGTTCACGACTTCGACAAGAAAAGAAAATTCCGTCGCTGTAAGAAACGAGTTACTCGTCGAACGAGAGAGCTCCCTTTCGATATAACCGGCAAGAGAAGCAATTTTCTTTCGAATCGCTTCACGTAGGACACCTCGGCCAAAGGAACAGAATCTTTACTTTCACATTTCATTTTCTGAACAAATGGTTGCGCCACTCGTGATATTTCAAATGTACACACAGAAATGAATGTGTAATGCGTGTAACACAAGCTGCAAAATATTTTGCGATGGACAGATCAGCGCTCGCTAGATCAGCAGAGTTGGTCAGAGACGAGTTCAGTTACGTTCAGACAGATTGAATCGGCGTGCTCGAAGGAAAATATTTTCATTCGGGACGAGATAATCGGTAACAGGTGCAATATTTACGAGTAAATTATCAAACGGACAAGTAAACAAGCGTTTAATGGTATTTAACGCTTGAAACAACGGTGATTTAAACATCTGTCGCGTGCTTTCCAAGCGCTTTCTTTCGAGAGACGAATAAATAGTAGAACGTTACAGCGCGAATCTCGATCACTTTTATCTGTATTTACGTGCTCATTGATTAACAGACAGTCGATTCATTGCAATCGTGATTAATTAACGAGAAGCTGGTAACGAGTATCGGTAGTTCGATGGGTTACGATATCTATTTGAAAAACAATGTCGCATGCCTCTTACGCCTATTGATATTGATGATCGACACACAACCTGACCAAATCGATCGTGAATCACGTCCAATTGATCTTACGTAAGAGTAGTTTTACGTTTTCCTTTTGCCGAGACGAGACGCGATCGGGCAGGTAGCTCGCGCCTTTTATTACTTTTCCATTCTGCACGAACTTCGGCCGTGTTTTTGTCGCGTAGGCCTCGGTCTTTCTGCGTGTTTCTATTTTTCCAATTCGCACGCGCGCGAAAAAAAAAAAAAATTCATCTCACGGTCGCCGGTGGGATTTAAACGTGAACGGAAGCTGCAACGCATACATTTCGCATTGTCGCGAATGTTTGAAGAAACGTTCGCGCGCATTGATAGCAAAAGCTCGATTATCGCGGGCCGATTGCAAGCAGCTAATATAAGTGCGAGATAACTATAATCACGAATGGGCGGCAGTACCGTACATACACCGGGTGTATATTTAGCTCGATCGTATATTAGCATCCTCTTCTTTTCTCTCTCTCTCTCTCTCTCTCTCTCTCTCTCGTGTTAAGTGTTAAGAAGATATTACTGCGTAGCGGTAATAACATCCGGTGCAATATGGATGCATAAATGCATTACCGTCAGTCGATCTTACGATCTAATACCTGCGACGTGATTATTCATTTGAAAGCAACATTGCTACCCGGAACAAAAATACGTCGCAGTCACGGACACGAGGATTTTTTACTCCACAGTGTAAAATTCATCCATCGTTTGAGAACGGGCGAGCTGGCTCGCGGACCATAACGAGAGACCGTGCCGTCCACAACGATTCTTTCACTGGATAGAAATTATTAAAGTGCAATAAATTTGTTATTTGTCGTTGCCTGGGTTACATTTTCATATACTTAACATACTTAAAACCGAGGAGACACTGCAATTTCGGTAGAAAAGAAATCCTCGACGCGCGAAAGAGGTCTAACGAAACGGTAACGTTGCAAGTTGTTCAATGTGAAGGAAAGCTCGTTTCAACAACGAACAAATAAGAGTTAATAGCGAAGTTCGTTGCTGAAGAACGTTGGGATTTTTCTACGTGGATTGCCCGGCGTGTGTTAACCATTTTCACCTTCCACGGTCCGCCTGCGGTTGCTTCCTCCTCGGACGGTTTCTTCGTCGACGATAAGACGGTTATTAAGACCCGGTCTCGTGGCGTAGAGGCCTCGGATTGGTCGAACGTTTCGACGTGTAGAGCACGTTAAATGAAGTTGCAATTAAGAGAGCTAAAAGCTGCGCGGCTGACTATGCTTCTCAAGGCCTTGGGCCTCGCCAGAGCGTACTTCCGCTTCTGATTAGCTTCCTCTTTTCCCACATCGTCCTCGCCGTTTTCTCTCTCTCTCTCTCTCTCTCTCTCTCTTCCCCTCCTTTCCCCTCATCGCTCCGTTCTTTCTCTTTCCTTTTTTCCACCTCTTTTTTCTTTTACTCAGTTTCCCCTTCGCATCTCTCCCTGTTTTCTTTCTTTCTTTCTTTCTTTCTTTCCTTCCTCTCTCTCTCTCTCTCTCGTGTTTCTCTTTATCTCTGCCGGCCTTATCGCGCACCGTGGGAATCCGCGTGTGCGATTCGCGTCGCGAGAGAGAGAGAGAGGAAGTCCTTAGTCTCGTTCTTCAGCCACCGTTTTCTGCTTTTGCATCTTGATAATCGGCCCTTGGTGCACCATTGGCCATGGACGTTGCCCGCATCGGGCTGTCGTTTCCTACGGCTTTGCGACGTGCGCCGACTTCGCCTAACCCTGCGGGCACTTCACGCTCTCCTGTGGTAATGTCACCGCGTTCAAATTTCACGCTCGTCTTCGGCGGTTGTCGCTGAGGAACATTCAGATTTTCAGCTCGACGTTTTTGACATGCCGATATCCCACGGGAATAAAATTGTCCTGACGATTCTTATGAAACGTTTGTACAGATACAATATTCTTTGCTTGGCTTTTGACTCTTTGCAACATCATTTATCTTTCACGCTGAGAAATATTCGAAGATTTTAATGTACCGATATGTCGTTTACGAATAGAATTCTCTGTTTTTATGTAATCGTTTGTCATTTTCATTAGTAATGACTCTGATGTCTAAAACGTAGTGCTTCGTACTACGAATTCTAGAGATTTTACTTTTTTAATCACACATTCTGAAAACTATGAATTTCCATAAGGATAAGTAAGAACGTAATTTACAAATTTCATCAAAAAAACAGAAACTTGATTCGACATTTACACGTCGATAATTCACTCACAATCATTCTCGCATCATCGACTTTTAGTTTTATCGGCGATATACTATGCAAGCTTCACAAAAAGAAAAAAATTTACAATTAATCGTCACGATATACGTGTGCAAAGTATGCGAGAAACTCGTCATCAAATGTAGTTGTTGAAAGAAAAAAAAAGAAAAAAAAGAAACTTGTCAAAATTTGTTTCTCGAACTCGCAGCAGCAATATCCCGTTGATTATGCAAGAGTAACAGACTCGAAGGCGCGATTGTTGCTTCCCAAGAATGGAATAAAAAAATCGAGCGTCAATAAAAACCTCGGCCGCGGCGACTCCAGTGGTTCGAGACGTTAGGCGAAAATGTTTCACTCGCGGCGTGCACTTTCACTCGAGCCCGAGTTTCGCCGAATTGGCAGAAATACGATTACACCGCGGCGTTGAAATTTCTGCCGATTGCGCGGAACACGGTTGTTCGTCGCGTCCCGATCTTCTCAATGGCGGCTGATCCCATCCACAGCAATGCTAATAAATTTTCTCGATTAATGCGAGAAAATGTCCGATAACTCTCCGATCTAATGGACAGATTCGTGCAAAAGTATTTTATTTGCACGGCCGTATATATGTCGCAACCTTGAATACTCGTCTCGCGAGAGGGAATCAAGAATTTCGTCGACACGTCACGTACGTTCGATTGCGTAACATTTCGTCGGATTATCTTTCAATGAAACACGCCATTCGCATTTCTTTTCCTTTGTCTCTTCTCGAGTGAAAAATATAATAATAGACGAAATACACGAATGGCAATTTTCAGAGAACAGAGTGACTGCTAGCCTAAACGACGAAACTGTTAGTCTCTTTCGTGTCGACAGGATCATCGTCGCTTTCTCATTCTCGTCGTAACAGAATGTTTTATCCTGAAGGTTCGCCGGTATCGTGCTGGCAGTGTTTTTTCCACCCACTCGCGATTGCCGAGAAAACGTAACAGTCCTCCTTCTGCTCAACTGAAAAGTCAATTACGAACGGCTGGTTGCGGAACAGCTTCCATTCAAGAGGAACGACGGCTGAGAGAAACAAAACGAAATATAACGGGCGAGTTATCAATATTCCGATAGTTCTTCGCCAAGTTCTTCTTTTATAACGCGGCGTTTTAAAAGAACCGTCTCGTTTAAAGATAGAGCGTTTCGCCTAATAATAGAAATGAAATCTTTCGCCGCAGCGCGCAGACAGCAGAGAAAAATGTAGAACGGCGAATGTAGAATAAAATAAATAAGCGCGCGTATGCGCTTGATTAATTGAACGTTCCGGCTGAATATTTTGGGGGAAAAGAAAAAATTGCCATTGCGAATCTAGGAGCACGAGCGTGTGTTTGTTATCGTTTGTAGCGTGGCGCAGTGAATTTTGCTCGTTTTCACGCACGCTACTCGTGGTATTTTCCTCCGGTTTCTGGCTCGTGGCGATTGTAAATCTTGCGCACTGGGCCCCCGCGGCCGAGTATACGGCGAGTAACAGCGGCCACGAGTATATACGTCCGCCAACCCTTTCTACCTTCCCTTTCACTTTCATCTATCGCTGCACTCGAGGCCCCTTCAGCACTTGCCTGTTTCTCGCTCGCTTGCTCGCTCAACTTGCTCTTTTGCTACCTACTTGCTTCTCTACCGCGGTGAAAACTGAAGGGAAATGAGAAAGAAGAGAATGAAAGAGCAAAGCAAAGGAAATGTCCGCCGCGTGTTAACGAAAGGATTGTTTCGTTGCTCGGGCCTGGCCTTGAATGTCGCCGTTTTCAGATTAAATTAAATGCCCCGGCACGAGCGTCGCTCCTTGAAAACGATATCGTTTCAACGTTTCGTCCAGGTTTCGACTCGCATTCGTCACGAGAGAGAAAGTATTTGTATTGTGTTCGTCGTTGCCTCGCAGTGACAAAAATGATGACAGACTGCACGACCGAAACAGCCGGGAGAAATTATCGTAACGAAAGACATGGTAACGTCGCAAGGATTTGCGTGTTTTAATGGGGAAACGAAACGATCGTTACATTTCGATACCTTGAATGGACGTTGAACCGTGCACGTAACGTATGCTGTAACAAAGATATGCAAAACGGGCGGGGGGGGAGGGGGAGGGGAAGCAGTGAAATTTAAAATGGAGTGACCTGGGGACAAGCATCGTTGGCTTTCTTTGCAACCTGGATGAAATATGGTCGGCCGAAAGACTGCCGGGGTCTTTCATACGACAGTGAAAGTGTCCTAATTTTAAGGAGAGAAAGAGTTTCCGAAAACGTTAACGGTAATACGAGACACGTAACCAATGTCGAATGGGCTGTTAGAACCTGTTGCTGCTGGCTGGACAAATATAGGAACGCGCCTAGTAAAATAAATTATCAATAAATACCGTGCGTAACAGCGGGGGTATATATGTTATTCCTGATACCTACGTGAATCGGTTCTATTCGGCTTCAACTTGGAGCGAATTTCTACACTGCGGAAGGGAAGCTTTTAGTTAAAAGTTATTAAACCGTATTATTTACGTTATACGTGATAATTGAAACTGTATTATATATGATAATAAATTGAATATGATTGTATTAAATTAAATAAAATATTATATTAAATATTATTTAAGTTAAATAATATGTTTGATTATATATTAATTAATAATAAATGATATGTTATAATAATTTGTAATGATTTATCATAATTATATATATATAAATTAATTAATATAATATTTAATTTAAATAATATTAAATATTGTTTAAATTATATTTTACTATATATATATATATAAATATTATTTAAATTATATTTTATTATATATATATATATATATATATATATATATATATATATATAAATTAATTAGTATAACATTTAATTTAAATAATATTAAATATTATTTAAATTATATTTTACAAGTTATAATTATATATTGTACATACATACGTACAGTTAACGATGTATTATTATATTATGTACAATACATATAACATGATACATTAGTAATTATTTTCATAATAGTAGACAAGTAATATATAATAAATAATAATAATAATAAATAATATAATATAATAAAATAATAGTAGAAAAATAATATATAATAATAATAATAATAATAATAAATAATATAAAATAATATATAAATAATAATAATAATAATAAATAATTAATACATTTATAGTACATTAGTGTAATACATTAATACAATTGTAATATAAAATAATACAAAAGTAATTATTTTCAATATTCCAATCATTTTTCGATTCGATAGCTGAAAAGTTTTTTACTCTTAATCTTTTTAATTTGAATTCTTCAATTTTCAAAAATGCGAAGAAATCGTTCGAAAATTTTCAGAAAACCGTAGAAAAATTAATTTCTAAAATGTTTCCATCAAATTTCTCACTCCTGATTTTCGTAAAATTCCTGTCGATTCAGTTTTCAGAGGAATCACGTCGCTCCGTAGGACAGCCAAATGTAACACGCGTCACATATTACGTTTGAGCGTAACGCTATTTTTCGAATTCTGTTGCAAATTGCAACAACGATAAGAATTATCGAAGACGGCTGTTTGAACGTTTTACGCCCGCCTACTACACGAGAACCTTTCTGCCTTTTAGCACAACCGCATTTTTGTTTTGCAATAATAAGTTCTTGTTGCAATCGGTACTTCAATTGCCGTTTGGCCGTTGTGTCGAAAGGTATAGCACGCCTCATTAAAGGCCATGACTGTCCCGATTGTTGTGATTTTATTCTGTACAAGGTGCAAACGTCTGTCGTTTGCTATTACTCACGATCGATAACCGATCTTCTCTTTTTCTCTTTCACTTCTTCGATTACGCGTACGCTTCATTGACCTCGTAATTCAACGATATTCGTAAATCAACGATATCGTTTGCCGCGAAATCGATTTGACACGATTGTTGAACATCGTCGAATGAGAACTGCGAAACGAAAGTGGTGTCCGAACGATCGTTCTCGGCGCACACGTGAAACGACAAAACGGCTGCGCGGTATGTTTCTAAACCAGAAATAATTCGTTTGTCGGTTTATTGTCCACGGTTGCCTGACTTCGTCGCCTATTTTCACCGGCGCATCCGCGACTGTGGCGTGCCTCGGAGACAAACTTTCTTACTTACATGCTCGCTTACGTGCCTCTCGCTGCCCGTATACACCCAACTGACAGCGTAATTTCTCCTTCGCCCATTGTTACTCTCAAACGATCTCGCAATCGTCGTCTCCCTCTTGTGACACGCTAATCATCCCCGGAACTTGTTACGCCGCGTCGCGAAACCGCCGACCTACATACCGAGTATCGTCCTGTTTTCAGTTTCGTTTAACGTTTCCCTCGGTTTTGCTTGAACCGAAAATGGTCGGCCGAAATTCGATTCGAAATGCTGCTTGGAAGAAAGGAAACGAAAAACGTAAAAGCCGACGAATAGAATAATTCGTTTGATAAAACTGGGTACGGTTTATTGCGCTTGGCGGAACCAGTTGCCAGATGGAACAGGGACGGATAGCTAAAAGGTAATTGCAAGGTGTCGTGGTGTCGGATTAGATAATCGTAAGCGATAAAAGCGCGGGGTCGATTTCCATCGGGCTAACGCAGTGACCCAGATAAAACGGTTTCGGAAAAGAAATTTAAATAGCTCCCGGCGGCGTTGCGTTTCGGAAATAATCTCGCCGCGTTCGCAGCGGCCGAACAATGCCACTGGTTGCGCGATATCGGGACTACAACAAGACTCGCTCGACTCCAACTAGAGGAGATAAACGGTTGATATCAACGCGACCTATCTCCCCGTTGTTTTTTTCTTTCTTTCTTTCTTTCTTTCTTTTTCTTTTCTTTTCTTTTCTTTTTTTTTTAAGAGTATCTTTTCGGGTCTAGAAAGCCGGCCATCATCTCGCGCCATCATCCCCTCGAAACAATGCAAACGCCTTTCCGCGCGGTGCGAAACTTTTCGGACACGGTGTACGCTTCTGTTGTACATATGCACGCGCGCGCGCGCGTATATACACACACGCTCAGGTGGCAGAGAGAGAGAGAGAGAGAGACCAACTCACACCGCCTCGAAGGCACACGCGTTAGCGACAAGTCCCCACCCACAGTGTGAGATCATTGCGATTACGTAAGTGCTGTCCAGTCCACGCAGCGCGGTGTGGACGCGCATAAAAGTATCGTGTAGCACGGCACATGCCGCTCTAGTGGACGCTAGATCGTGTTGTTCCACCGGATAGTTCTTTACTATGCTAGAATTTCGAGGGAAAGGGGAATCGGCCGATTTCTCGCCCCCCTATACCCCTCGATCGAATGAAATATCGTTTGCGATACGATAATCCCGCGACGATGTTTCTCCTCTCCTCGACGTCGAAATTTTTGCCAACGACGTTGCTTTTGGAACAAAAGTTCGCCTGGCCGAATAGAATTGACAGATCAACGGTACTGGATAGCGTAGAAGGAATCCTGATAAAGAGAGAAATGACGCCGGTTCGCGGAAACGAATTTCGTTTTCTCTTAACCTGTTGCGCTGGAATGACGCGCCACGCACGTCGAGAATTCTTTTGTCCCAAACGTGCGAGTATTTTCTCAGTTTTAAGTGTATCTAAAACGGAATAGGCAAAACGGATAATAAATTTATCACTTCTCGATAATTTCTATCCAGTGATATAATACCGACGAGCTCAAGAGGAAACGAAAGCGACGAATTATTGTACACGGTTCGGTCGCTCGTTATGGTCCGCAATCAGTTGCCAGAGCAACTGTGGTAACCTCTTGCGCTGGAATGACGCGTCACGCACGTCGAGAATTTTTTTTATCCCAAACTTGACACTACTTTCTCAGTTTTAAGTGTATTTAAGGTATAATACGGGCAAAACGAATAATAAATTTATCACTTCTCGATAATTTCTATCCAGTGATATAATACCGACGAGCTCAAGAGGAAACGAAAGCGACGAATTATTGTACACGGTTCGGTCGCTCGTTATGGTCCGCAATCAGTTGCCAGAGCAACTGTGGTAACCTCTTGCGCTGGAATGACGCGCCACGCACGTCGAGAATTTTTTTTATCCCAAACTTGACACTATTTTTTCAGTTTTAAGTATATTTAAGGTATAACACGGGCAAAATAAGTAATAAATTTATCACTTCTCGATAATTTCTATCCAGTGATATAATACCGACGAGCTCAAGAGGAAACGAAAGCGACGAAATTATTGTACACGGTTCGGTCGCTCGTTATGGTCCGCAATCAGTTGCCAGCGCAACTGTTTAACCTCTTGTGTGCCACGCACGTCGAGAATCTTTTTATCCCAAACTTGCGAGTATTTCCTCAGTTTTAAGTGTATCTAGATGAAACAAAATAGGCAAAACAGATAAATTTATTACTTCTTGGTAATTTGTATCCAGTGATAGATATACCGACGAGTTGAAAAAGAAAGCGACGAATCATTGTATACGGGTTTGGTCGCTCGTTATGGTCCGCAGTCAGTTGCCAGCGCAACTGTTTTAACCTCTCGTGTGCCACGCACGTCGAGAATCTTTTTATCCCAAACTTGCGAGTATTTCCTCAGTTTTAAGTGTATCTAGATGAAACAAAATAGGCAAAACAGATAAATTTGTTACTTCTTGGTAATTTCTATCATGCCGACGAGTTCAGAAAGAAAGCGACGAATCATTGTATACGGTGTCGCTTTCTATTTTGGTCGCTCGTTATGGTCCGCAATTAGTTGCCAGCGCAACTGTTCAACCTCTTGCGCTGGAATGACGTGCCACGCACCTCTTTTGTTCCAAACTTGCAACTATTTCTTCAGTTTTAAATATACATTTAAGTATAACTCGGGCAAAACAAATAATAAATTTGTTGCTTCTCGATAAATTTCTATCCAGTGATATAATACCGACGAGGTTCAAAAAGAAAGCGACAAATTGTTGTACACGGTTCGGTCACTCGTTATGGTCCGCCCAATCGGTCGCCAGCGCAAGCTGATTGAAACGGACGTTACGCAGATATAGGCTGGCAGAGGGTGTCAGGTTTGCATATTTGCAATTTTCAAGCAGCCGGGATAGCCAAATGGATGCAACAGCGGCGCCTGTAATAGGATTCTCGCAGGTAGCGCGACGATCGGCCGCAACGCATACGGGATTGCATAACATTTTGAAAAGTCGACGTAACGTGTCGGAAGTCGTCGTTACAGTCCCGTCACGACTGACCAAGCGTGAATAAACAAACGAATAACCGGCAAATGTTTTGTATCACCTATCCCGCTTTGAATTTCGTTTCCCCGTTCCTCTTCGATCGCGTTAATCGTCGACCTCACTGGCAAATTTTTCTCTCTCTTTCTCTCTCTCTCTCTCTCTGTCGTCGAACGATAACAACGAACGAAACGGGGGCTTGGTCCGTCGATTTCCGATTGACAATCGTAACGAGGCATCGGCAATAATTATTCAAGGCTGCGGCTGTGTCGCAATTCGTATCGGCTAGCTGTACGGCCGATGAAAGTCCCGCCGAGTTTAAATAGCTTCGGAACGTTCTATGCGCCGGCGGAGCCTTTCGTCTGTACGCGACGAAGAAAAACTCCTGTTGTGTGTCTTTGCTGTCAAGCGTCAGAGCGACGAAAGGAGCGATTGAATTCATCGAGGCCGGCTTGAAACTGAAATCGGCGTGAATTTATAAAAATAGAATTACGCAACGGCAATCACGCGAATCGCGTTATTTTTATCTAGAGGCAAACAGCGAAATAAACGTACATACAGCCGTACGTGGCTTTAGCTTAGTTGGAACGATACGAAAGTTCAATCGTACGCAAATAGGGAAATAAGGAAGCAGAATTTCGTTTGTATTTATTTCGAGAAAGCTTCACTCTTCTTTCGCACCGCTTCTATATGAAATTGCATAGAAATGCACGGAGGGGGGAGTCTGTTTCTCGCAAAACGTTGGTCATCACTTGACGTTTCTCGTTTCCGCCTGACTCATTTATATGCGGCAACAAGGCCGAGCCAAAAGCAGCGATCTTGGCTTTATTAAAATATGCCTGCAAGGCGATTACAAGGTAGCGAGTGTAAGCGCGACCGAATAAAAGCGTTTCCCCGCCGGCGGTGGTTTGCGCATTTCAATGCATTCTTGTAGAATTCCACTGCAGCCTGTATCGGTTACATCGATGTTACAAAAAGAAAAAAAAAGCAGGCGTAATTGCGACGTTACCGGTGATCATAGTTGTTCATTTTGCCAGCGTATCGCTGGATCGCGTTCGCGCAGAATTGTTACGAAACAGATTCGAGCATCATTTGAGAAATTTCACTCTGAAATGTTGCTTCGTATGTTGTTTCCAATCCTAAGTATTCTATTCTGAAACTTGTCTGCTTTAGTCCTTTCTGCTTTCTAAAAGAAAAGGTTCTTCCTTCGAGAACTATAATTACAGTTTATTACAGTAAAGTTTAGTTTACCTTACATTACAGTTTTAATAAACTATAATAACTTATATTTACATTATTATTATTGATATCAGGAAAATAGGTCCGTGAAAAATACGGTAAAATACGAAAATATGTTGATTTGGTGAATTGTAATTCACAAATATATTCGTTCATAATCTTAGAACTTGCTTCGTGAAGTACCATCTTTTCAAGCTTGTCAATTTTACAGAATTTTCTATTTCAACTTTGTAACATCTGAGAAAGATTCGAGATTCTATTCTACTACAAGATTAGGCTCGCTTGATTAACCTTGTTAACATTCCTCTGAAATGTGTCTCAAATACAAAAACTTACGCCAGACACATTAGAAAAAAAAAAATCCCTCTCGCTTGCCATGATCGAGCGTTAGACTGAAACGTAAAAAATTTCGAGAGCCGTGGCAGAGTTGCAAATCGGAGACTAGGAAAAATCGTAGGAAATAAAGATAAATGAAGCAGGCCGATCATCGGCGAAAGAAGCGTAAATGGATTAAAACGGCGAGTCGCCGGCAGACTTGCCCTTCGGATCGGAAACGCTCTGGAGCCAGCGTGCGTGTCTAACTGGCGGCGTGTAGAGAGAGGATTGGGGGAGGGGGAGAGGAGAGCGAGGGAGGCGGAGAGAATTAGCGGAAAAGAGAGGAAGAGGGAGAGAAGAACGATCGTGATTGCGTAACACGAATGCACGCGGGTATCTCGCGGCCGCGTACGTAGGTGTATGTAGATCTTCTAGGTAGTGAAAGGTCATCCGTTTAATAGTCCTCAATCGCGGCTGTATGCACGATCGGATCTCCCGTATGCCAGTCGATGACTAACTCGCGAGTAGAAGCTTCGACGCTGCATCCACCGATGCGCAGTAAAAGGTGCTGCTCGCAATGATGATGATGATGACGGTGATGCCAGGCTTTGACATTGAACGGATCGAAATCTCGGCTCGCTCTTTTCCTCGACTCGCGCGCTCTTCTCGCATGGCGTGACGTTACGCCAGCCTAGACTTCCGTTTCCCAACTTTCCTACAACCAAGTTGTTGTCCACAACGAGAATTTTGCAAAAATCGCATCGTAGCGTCACCATATGGGAAAGTTAGTCGTATAAACTGAGACGACGTTTAAATCTCAAAATACGGAAAGTGATTAAAACGGGTTGTTTGTCAGTTGTTGACGATGTCGGCGGTAAAGCAAGACAAGATGCTTTTTCGATCGTCTGCGAGAGGAGAAGACGCGGCGGCCGGTGCGTTTGAGAGAAACGCTCGTCCATTACATAAGAGAATGCAACGCGGAGACGCGCGTATTGTGGCATAAAGGCCGATACACACGAGGCTGTTTACTCGCGAGTGCAACGAGAGATAGTGTGCACGCACGTATGTATACGCGTGTTCTCTCGTCGATGTTAGGGGAGAAAGGACGAGCGGCGTTCGAGGAGCAATTGAGAGAGCAACGTTGCCAAAGTTTACAGGCGAACCTCTTTTTTTTTTCTTTTCTTCTCTCTCTCTCTCTGTCTCTCTCCCTCTCTTTTTTTTTCATAAATCTCGCTCCGATCGACGTGTTTCCGCGTTTCCACGTGATCCTGCGGCGGCGATGCGCCACGCTCGGACGTCCTTCTGGTTATGCAACTGTTAAAAAGCGGCCCGACGCGCTCAATACGACGTCTGACATCATGTTTATCACGCGAATTCCTTAAAAGATCGGTCAGCCAGTTGCTCGTGAAAAACAATCGAAAGTCGAACGTTTCTATGATTTCTGCCCCCGTACCTTGCCTCTTACATAAAAACGCCAGGCGAATTAATTTGCTCGGCGAGAGAGGCGGAGGGAGAGAAAAAGGAAAAAAAAAAAAAAAAAAGAGGCAGCACGTGTTTTCTATTCCACGCGCAGTTTCTGTTACGCGACAAACTCTCCGTCCGGTATTCCCTCAAATGTTAATCACTTTTTTTTTTCCCCCCTCCCAACGAAACAATCATTTTTTTCTTTCGCCGCCTCGAACGAACGACGCAATAACTGTCACCGCGATCGACATACGCGCACGCATCTCTATCGACGGAGAAAAGCACGTCGTTTTTTAGAAAAACGATGGAAGAAAAAAAAAAAAAAAGGGAAAGAGTCGCTCGATGAAATCCTGGTCGACCTTGGTCCGCGATCGAGGTACAAATATTCCCAATTTTAACGAGAGATCGGCCCCGGGTGCACTCGATTGCCCCATAGAGCGAAGAAGTGCACGGCGCGTGCGCGTAACAAACATGCCCTTCAGATCTACAATGATGGAGCGTCTATTAGAGGAGGCGATTGTTCTTATATAATGAATGGATCATGTAACTAGCCGCTTCGCGGACTCGCTTCGAGGAACGAGAGACACAGAAAGAGCGACGAGGAGAGAGCGGAGGCGGGAGAGAGAGAGAAAAAGAGAGAGAGAAAGAGTAGGAGAGAGAGACGACTCGCCGCGTAACACATACAAGGCCATATGAACGTGTATGTGTCACGTACGTGCGCCGCGTATATACCTGGGAAGAGTATGTGCGATCACGTACCAGTTAGAGTCGGCTAGGTTGGTACGTAAGTGCAGCTGAAAAGGCTTTTTACTTTCTGGCCTTGAACGAAATGTATCCGGTGACTCGACGACCGCCGATCGGCCGAGGGAATTCTGTCGTCGTTCCCCCTCCCCCTCCCCCCACCAGCAACGTCGTCGAAACGAGTCCTCCGCCGTTATCCTGATCGTTGTTATTTTTGACACGCGCCCGCCCCGTATCCCGCCAGCGATCCGTCATCCCGTTTTACCGATACGACGGGCCGTGATTCCACCTTTTTAATAGCCGTCCACGGACAAATGGATAGGATAATAACCAGCTTCGTGGCGCAACGCACTTATCGAACCTGCGATCCAGAAACGTGTCCCCGCATCATTGTTCCTCCCGTGAGCGTGAAAGTATTTCGAAACGCACGTACGTAAAGTAACTCGGACAGCTCTGGCTACCAAGCGGAATATAATCTTGCCCCGGGGGCAAGAATTTCCACGGATCAAAACGTTTTCAAACGTAACTCGAAGACGTGTTGTACTCTGAACACGCATGTACGATCTATTGCTGAGTTGAAAAGTGAGGTTATGGATACAAGTGCTGCTATTATTTAATTACATTTTGCGAGAATTAACGAAATTGCTTGTTAGTGTGCTAGATTTTTGTCGCGGAGTATCTCTTACTTTCGAGTGGAAACATATAATAATCTGTCCAGAGGAATTTCCACGTATGAAAGTTTTCCGTTCGTACGAATGGATTTTCCTTTCTCTTCGTTTCTCGTTCATTCCCTCGCTATTATTATTTCTCGTTGTTACCTCTTCTGTTTTTTTCTTTTTTTTTTTTTTTTTTTTTTTTTTGTGATTTTTAAA